>NC_047660.1:23799220-24099220 GCF_011762505.2 Arvicanthis niloticus
ATAACCCTATATCTTGACTTCACAATGTAACAGCTCTTTACCAACATCTTTTACCATATTCAAAAATATTTAGCTTGGTGTACTCAACAGCACACTGCAGTTTCCTATTTTCACCTTGCCATGCTTCATATTTTATTTGCACTCATGCTATGTTTACAGATGAAACTTTAAGAAACATTGTTTAATGTTTAAGCATATTTATCCTTTCTGATGAGTAAAAGTTTTTAAAATATTTAGCATAATTCCACAGAGTTATATGTGATAATGCTTTCACTAAATTCAGACTAGCCATTGAATATTGCACCACTTTGGCTACCACCTTCTTACTAAGTATGTGATATGAACCATGACATTACAATCTTAAAACTGTAACCGGAATGAGTTATGTTTGTACTATTTCCCATTCTCATTATATTCTTTGTCACACAATGAATTAATGTTGTGCCATTTTCTATTCTCATTACAATCTTTTCCTTATGAATGGGGTATCAGAATTTTAATGCCTTTTGTAATCTGTGAAATATAGTAGTATGTTTTGTTATACCACTATGACCTTGCTAATATTTTGCATTTTGATTGGTTAGTCCAACCTGTCAGATACAGAGTAAGGTTAGAATGATTGGCCAATGAAATAATTCTTGGTGCTTTTGACTGCTTTAATAAAAATCAGTTTAAGGAACACTTTTAAAACCTTAATTTTTTTTTTTACATGCTTGAACAAAATGATAACCTTGGCATAAAAGACAAGAACATTTCTCTATAGAAAATGCAGTGCTGATTTTTTACTAATGTAGTATCGTGAACTTATTTTAGATTACAAGAAAAAATTAGAAATGTTTTCTGATATAGATCGCCTTTATCCTTATTTTTTCTATTATTCTTTTAACTTATATGTATTTAAACCCAGAATAATAAAATTTTCATTCCTTTCTCTATACTCTCATGCCACAGAACTTTCCTATTAGCTAGCCAATTTGGAGTCTGCGTCGATGCTGACTAGTTTTTGCTCTGTTAGATTTGCTATTACTTCTCCATGTCAAAGATTTAAAATCTTGTCATGTGTTAATAATATTTTGGCACAATTCATAATATACTACTAGGAAATGGTTTAAGAAGAATTTCAAGTTGCTTGCTATTTTAGCTAACAAACTTCTTTTGGAAGGCTTCATCATGTTGTAATTACTTACATCTCAATCTATTATTTCTCTGTCTGTCTGTAGTGTATCATGCATCTTTCTACTTACTCACCTAGATCCGTCATCTGTAACTCTTTTTATACTGGTGCCTTCACTTGGCCTAACCCTCTAGGGAAATGACTAAACTGGGAGCTTTTAGAAGCATATGACTGCAGGTAAATTGCTTTGTGTTAGCATTTGGAAACAATGCTAAGTTTATAGAGGAATGATCAAAGCCAATGCATGGGAAGTGGGAAGTAAAAATTGTAATTAACAGAAGCCATCTATACTGCGTATTAAGTTACATGATACATTCTTACCGCTTTGCTAGAGTACAATCATAGAGTCAATAGGAAGTCACCCCGAGGGGGAAAGTGGATAAATTCTGGTTTGGTTAACTTTGATGGTCTGAGGCGAATTTCTACTACATATGAAACACTAATAAATAATCAAAATTGTACGTTGCCATCATCAACCAAATGCTTCACTGGTCCATGCTGTTTCATGAAGTAGGAGGACAGTAGCAACTGGAGCTTTGGGACAAAATGGCAAGTATCCAAAAGCACTTGATTTCTGTTTCTAAATTCCCAACTTTTAACAGTTGCTTGCAAATCTTGTAGGTAAGTGGCTTTGTTTCTTTCAATTATTCCTTTGGTTTTGTTTGAAGGCAGGAAACTGGATTTTGGTGCTACATTTAACACCTCTACCACTGTATTTTCTCTCCCGCATCCAGTCATCCGAAACCCCAGTGCTGTGGGTATTCTCCCTGACCACAGAGCTATGCTGTCGCTATGGAAGAGTCTGATTGTCTGATCAGTGTTTAAAGCTGTCATCATCATGCCTGCCACACACAGAACAATTTCTAGGATTTCTATCCTTTGAACTGAGGTGTTCGCAAAGGCTAACAAGAGCATTTAGAAAATATCAAGTGGAAGGAAAATAAGACACAGAAAGAAGAAGATTCCTTTTCTATCACCCAACCTGACCTTGCTGTGTCAAATCAAGGAATTTCCTTACTAACTCTGGGAATGAAAAAACTTTATCACGCTAACCTCTTTAGGAGAGCATGTGACTACTTCTTACCTATAAACCTTTTATTCAGCAAATTATCATTCCTCCAGAAATAATGCAGGATTTTGCAGCAATTACAAGCTCAAAGTTTGGCTTCATATCTTGCAGAGCCTTTTGTTAACAGTTGGGGTACTGTAGTTTGCTGAATTTTGTTTGAGAAAATATAGGTATCTGGTCTATTTTTCTAATTTAAGATGATCTCTGGTATGCATTGTTTATTTTAACCTTTCTGTTGACATTTGATTTTTTTTTAAATCACTGTTTATATTTTAAAACTTGAAGATAAATCATGACTCTTGTTTGTCTTTTTTTTAAAACTTGGAACATTGTAGATTTGTTACCCCCCTTTTTATGCTCACTTTTGAGTGTTTATTATGTTTTTATAAAATTTTTTATCAAGTGGATTATAATGTTTTTATATTTTTAAGACATCATTGTGAGTGAAAATTTGTCAAAAATATCCCATGGCTTGCTGATGAAAAATAATTGATTTATTTAAGTCATAGTCATTTAGCAAATGCCCTAGCAAAAAGAAATTAATATAACCAGGGAAGAGTCAAGTTATACTCATATCTCCTTTAAAACTGAATCTGTATTATAAGATCCGTTCCTGGATCAAACCATTCAATAATAATGCTTGTTCAAGTTGCCCCATATGATTAAGGCTGAAAAAATTGCCATAGTGTCTCGCCTAGTGTCCTTTATATCCATGGTTTGTCTTGGCTTGATGTTAATATTTCCACAAATGTTAATGAAGATGAAAGAAGAAAGAATTTATTTTTAAATGGAATAAAGAGTATGAAGGATTATACAACTGTTGCCTTTTAGGTAAATAAAATCATATACTGGTTATCTAAAATCTTTCACTGACTTGATTAAGCTTGGGTATTCTAAATCACATGCCCATACATATGTAGAAGAGTCAGAATTTTGGTTTTTTTTTTTTTGATGCTACTAAATAAAATGGGCTAAAATTTGAAGAAATGAGTCTTCAGATATTTCACACACTTGTCATGGAAGACGGTGAGTTATCTCACTGGATTAGAAAGAAACAGGTTTTATTTTTAATATTAATTCTAGTAAAATGGGTTTAGATTTTTCTTTATTCTATCAGATATAACTATTACATTTATACTATTAATTAATTGTGCATAATTAATGAATGATCACAGCTGCCATATAAAACATAATTGATTTCTTTGCTCTTATGTAAACAGGTAAACTATAGTATAAGAAGAGGGAACACAAATTCTCAAGAGTCTTAATGTAAGTATGTGTCTGATGTGCAATTTGAGACTAGATAAAACAGCATTTGGAGGCTTTCCCTTAATCTTTAGATCATCTCCTCAAATAAAGAAAATTTTCCATTATAAAACTGTTGTCTTGGCTGTAGTATGAGTTGAAGTAGTCAGGGTACATGATTTCTAATGAGGATTGCCTTCAGTAATCCCAGAGCTGATTGCTCTGAGCCCCAAAGGCATAGATGGAATGAGAAAGTTGTAATTTTTTGATGTAGTTCATATACCTATATGTGAGTCTCAATCACACAGTAGGAACTGCAGAGTGGAGAAGAGTTCAAGAGAACTCAATGTCTCTTATACAAAAGAGATTCAGGGGAGGGTGTTGAATGCTCCCTGATGTCCCTGAGAGCTTCTGAGTGTGCCAGCCAGGAAAGGAAAAAAAAAAAAAAAAGCCACCTTGTAGAGAGAAAGGAGCCCTTGGCAAAAGCTTTGGACTCTTCCAAACCATTGGTCAAATTAAGGTAGTTGAGGCTGGGAGTGGTAGAATACACTTTTAATCTCAGTATGTTGGTGGCAGAGGGTGGAGGATTCCTGTTGAATATTAGGCTACTCTGATCTACATAGTGAGTTCCAGTCCTGCCAGAATTACACAATGAGAGACTGTTTCTAGCAAACAGAACCAAAGCAAGACAAAAGAAACAACTCAAATGAAACAAATGTACAGTGTTGAGCTTCATGAGTTCATTTGGTTACCTACCAGGAGAAGTTATCCTCTTCCACTGGACCACAGAGAGAGAATTTCCTGGCTGCTATAGCAGCTGAACAAGATCCAAAGGGCAGTCAAGAAAATGACATCAAGGAGATCAGTAAGGACCTTCAGAGCACCACTCAGAAATCACATGACTTTTTCTGAAAGCCACCAGAGGAGAAGCAAAGGAAGAATGTGAAGGTGAGAAATATAATGAGAGGTGAGAAATATGAGATCGTCAAAAGAGGCCGAGTTTATATCAGGCTAAGTGAGTACATAGGAAACCTTGAGTAATTTGTTTAAGTGTTCTCTCATCTAATCAGTGAAAATTAGGTAGACTCAGGTATCCAGAGCAAGAAGATATTCACTAAGGAAGTTATATGGTGATATAATTGTAGGTAAAATCCTTTTTTCCCATCTGTTTTATTGTCCATCTTTTGCCACCAAGGGACCACCAGACTTTCCAAAGGCTTTCCAAAGCTATGCATGACCAATTTGAGTTCACCTACACTTCTGAGTTTCTCTACTGCGATGTTGTCATAACGTGTTCTTGTCTGTTTTTTTTTTTTTTTTCCCACTAGGCAATTAGTACCTACAGATTGCTCATGGCATGACTTCTCGCTCACACAATACCAGGCATGGCAAATATGGGTGAAATAAATTGAGTTTTTAAATAGAGTTGCTAAAAAAATTCTTATCATAGGCTGAAACACAGAGCCTCTTGTCAGCACGCAGTGAAAAAAGACTGGAGTGCTTAGCCCTAAATCAGACATTTAAATTTTACCAAGGGCTCAGAGATTCTCCTTCTCCTTTTCTCCTTATCCTTCTCCTTTTCTCCTTCTCCTCCTCCTCCTCCTCCTCCTCCTCCTCCTCCTCCTCCTCCTCCTCCTCCTCCTCCTCCTCCTCCTCCTTCTTCTTCTTCATCTTCTTCTTCTTCTTCTGTGAAAGAAAAGGAGACAACAGTTTCCAGACATAACAGGGCAGATACATGTATGATCTCACAGAAACTGAGGTGTACAAACAAGAGCGGCCCAAGCTCCAGCCAGACCAAGTCCAAGCATAGATGGGGGGGGGGAGCTGGATATATATGAGAAGCTATTAGCATTTGATAGCAGCTAGGAGAGGGTCAGTTTATTTATTTATTTTTTTAAATGATGGGATCCATCAGGCTGATCGAACATCAGAACAGATCCTGATCCTAAAACCAGGTGGGAAACACAAACTGGATATTGACTCAGGGGAAGAAAAGGAAGGAAAAGAAATGATCTCTGAATTGTGGGCAAGGGGATAGGAGGGTTGAGCAAGTGGTAAGGGGAAGAGCTGAGGTTGTGTGTATGAACAAGCTCAAAAATATGTATGAAAATTTCAATAAAAACTAATAAACTAATAAAAACTATTAAAAGTCTTTAAGAACTCTCATTGCTATAATAATGATCAGATTCAAACTTTGAAAGGATCTGAAAATATTTTGCATATTGATGCAGATTGCTACTGAAGTCAGGTGAGACCACTTGTGCCTTGTTTTATGGCATTAGAGACGTGTGAGCAAAATGAACATAAAACCTCAGAATAGGACCATTTCAAAAACGGAGAAAAATGAAAACTAAATTAATAAAAATACCCATAAAACATCACAGCCTACCCTCTATGTGATGTCTACAGCCGTCTGCTCTATGGCCAGAAGGTCTGGCTTCTGTCCCCACTTGACCTTCTGCTTACACAGCCTACACTCCTGAATTTCTCAGACCTTAGTTGCAAGAAAAGGGACCCCTATCCTATGTTGAGATTCTTTGCATGGCACTTGTATAGCTATATGGTAAATTTTACCGTTTTGTAAACAGGTTCTCGTTACTGATTCCAGGCTGTCCTTGAACTCACAACCTTCTTGCATTAACCTCTCCAGTACTAGGATTACAAGTACATAAGCCACAGCCAGTAAATGAAATGTTTACTATCTCAAATACTGTGATTTTAAAATATTTTTTCTCTAACACAATAAATTTGATAATTGAACTTTTTAGTGTTTATTTAACAAAAATTTGAGCAATCAAAAAAATACAGCTATGCCCTTTTTATGGATCTAACTCAGAGTAGAGGTAGATATTTTAGGTACATGAGTACTTGGAATGCAAATGGTCTCTGAAATGCTGTGGAACAAAATTATCAAGGCTTAATAAACTTTACGCACGACTTGACTACAGTTGTGCATCCAAAGAAAATAAATATAGTTCCTAATTAATTCACCTGAGAATAGCAACTATTTGTTTAAAATGAGCAGTTTAGGCAAAATTATAGATAATTGTTTGTAGAATTTTTAGTCTGTGGCTTTGTTAAAATTTCAACTGTCACAAAAGACTTCAGCTTAAAAAATTGTTCTTCCAGCTTTGGTACTATACTGGGGCTTTTCTAAAATGGTGTTCCTGCTTCTGCACACTGTGATTTCACTGAAGCAGAATTTAAAGAATATAAAAAAACAACAAACTAAAAAGTTTGCTTCTTTGTGCCTTATTATATGCTTTCTCTTCTACATATTTGTTGTAACTTTCTTTTTGAAGAAACACAAAATTTATTTTATGCTTGCTTTTTTCCTTACCTATTTTTGCATTTATCTGTGGACACAATCTCTCTTAAATTATGCTTAATATTTCACATAAATTCTAGTAATATTGAATCATATCATGAAATAAAAATCTACCATCAGGAAGTACAAAGACATGTAAGGTATTTTTTCTCCCCATATGGAAGAGCTCTAGGCAAAGACATGGAATACACAGAAGCAGACATATATAACTATCCACACAAAGGCTTGTATGTGCCAGTTGAATACAAAGTGACAGTATTAAGTGTCATTCTAGAAGACTTAATTCAGTTCCACAATCTTCAAACTGTGACCATGCTTATGAATGGAGTACCCAGCCTGTGTTTAGTTGGAGGTGGTTCTTCTGGACAGAGATCATTTACAATCTTTACTGTGATAGGAAATGATTGGCACCTATATTGTCAGTAATAGACTCAAGAGATTGTTTATACTGAGGTTATTCCTGGTTGTCAACTTGACTACATATGGAATGAACTACAATTTAGAAATGGAAGGCAAACCTATGATCCAGATCTTGAGGCTGGAAGACACAGGCTTCTGACCTGGATTGTGGCATGGGTTGCTTTTGATACAGATATTGAGGCATAATGGCCATGAAAGGCTTAGGCCCAGGCAAAGTAGTATGAACCTTTAATCCCAGGAGACTGAGGCAAACAAATCTCTGAGTTCAAGACTATCCTGGGACAGAGAAAATTCTAAGTCCAGATGTGATGGTACACACCTTTAATCTGGGCCATACTTTCTACTGGAGGCCTACAAAAGGACATTGGAAGAAGGAAGAGTCACTCTTCTTCACCTACTTGGCAGCACATCTGTTGGAATCTACTTCTTCAGAATTCTAGCTTATACAGAAGACCAGCTGAAACAACTAGCCTCATGGGACGGGACAACTACTACTAGATTCTTGGACTTTCTATTCACAGCTGTCCACTGTTGAGTTAGTTGGACTGAAGATTGTAAGTCATTCTAATAAATTCCCTTAATATATAGAGACATTCCATAACTTCTGTGACTCTAGAGTACCCTGACTAATACACACAGACACCTCATAGTTCATTAGGGAATTCCACTCTGTTTCCTAGCTGTAATTTAGCAGAGATCTTGTTTTACATCTGAAGGAATAAGAGACAATCCAAAGAACACAGGCAGGAGAGATGTGAGACCATCGGTGGTAGGAAGAGCAGAAATAGATGGTGGAGGCTTGACAAAGTAGCCAAGGATGCCCGGAGTCAGTGTGAATACGGAAACACAGGAAAATAGAGCTAACAGAGAAGCAGGGCCAGATTATGTGACCATCAAACAAAGAGCAACTCACTTTGTCTGCATTTGGGAGAGCGTTCTGTCTAGAATTCTCTGAGCTGCCTTTCAAACTGGGCAGTCTGCTATTTTGAGTATTTGTTAAAGAAAGAAATTGAGAAAGTATCAGATATTTTGATAAAAGGCACATTCTGTCAGAAACCCACAAGGATCAAGGGAAGAATTAGAAGCTCGCAGGCAGGCTATGGTGTTTCAATCTGTGTGGTTTCTCGCCAACTTCCCCTAATGAATGGGATGTGGTGCTGAGGAGAGAAGCTTCTACTCATTTATATTCTCTTTAATCTGGGGCATTTGAAATGTAAGTAAGTGACTGGTGTGGCAGCCCTCCCTGTGCAGTTCAAATGTGTGAGCCACAGCCTTGGAGAGCAGGAAGCGGCAAGGAATGTGGCTGTGTGGGTTCAGGATCCATCTGGCAGAGGTCTGTGATCAGCCTGTTGGAAAGCCCACCTCTGAGCACAGTTGCACCGCTGGAGGTTCTGAGCAGGAGGTGGGTCTGATCAAAGTTGTTTAATCTGACTTTTAAGGGCTGAAAGCCTGGAATTCTGGAATCCAGTTGAGCTGCAATGGCAGGAAGCTAAATAGAGGCTGATGAGGGCCTGCAAAGCCAAGAGACTGGGCAAGAAGGAACTGATACAGGCAACTTCAGAGAAACTATTGATATGACTTGACTGATGAAAGACAGTATTAGTCAATGACATGGCTTACCATCGGAGTGAAAGAGACCTTTGCTTGATTCTTAAGTCAAATATGTACTGGCTACATGGCCTTCACTAAGTTATTAGCCTTCTCAATCCATGTTTTCCCTCCCTTGTGAAGAAGTTGCTGCATTCTGAAACACTGCACAGCTCTATTGAAATAGCGAAGGCAGTAGAGAGGATATAATGCTTTAGACAGTTGTAGAAGACAGTGATCACTATCATTGGTTACTGTTGTTATTATTATATATGGGATGAGACGGGAAGCCAAAATAGGAAAATGAGAAACGAGTGATGGTTTGTGTCCAAGAACTGGAAGAATCTGGGCGGCAAATGGTTTCGTCTGTATAGAATTAGATTGATAGCTTTATTCACCAGCTACCAGAATTTCAAGCAAACAGATATATTTTGAAGATGAATGTGGTCGATTTACTGAAACAAAGAAGCCAGGAAACAAACAATGCATATTGGAGAACCATGGTGGTTGGTTAGACTTGATGGTAGCAGGAAGGGATGTTAAATCAGGAGTCTAATTTCAGTTCATTGGTTCTTTGCGTCTCACGCCTACTGAACTTAATGTGAGTCCAACTCCACATATTTGTTTCCCGGTGGCACTTCATCACATGACCTGTAAGTGCTACCACTGAAATCTAAGTACTTTTTTGGGACACCACCATTATGTTCACACAAGAACTATTGTTTATAACAGTGGTTCTCAGCCTTCCCAATGTTGCAACCCTTTAATACAGTTCCTCATGTTGTGGTGATCCAAACTATAAAGTTATTTTTGTTGCTGCTTCATAACAGTAATTTGTAGCTGTTACTAATCATAATGTAAATCTCTGTGGTCTTCGATGGTTATGAGTGGCCCCTGTGGAAAGGTTCTTCCACAATCCACAGGTTGAGAACTGCTGGTTTAGAAAGTGGAGACTGTTGAATTATAACACAAATGAGATTGGAAAACCACCATTGTTCATGTAAGATAGAGTCCTGGAGTGGGTGTATTTTCTTGTTTTAGTTATCACTGTAGTTTTCAGATGATATATAGCAGTTTATGATTTTGTATACAGCTGTCTTAGAAAGACATCTAAAGTATGCCATTGTGTAAAATGTTGGCATCTTTATCTTGAGAACTAATGGGAAATTCTCCATTGCTTCTTTTAAGACAAATTCTCCGTTGCTTCTTTTAAGACAAATTCTCCATTGCTTCCTTTAAGACATCTTATTGTGTATAGTAAATTCTGTTAAAAAGCAGGTTCTGAAAAGCTCTGACAGCTTCTTCCGCAGAAGTCTAGGATTGTCAACCATTGATGCAAGGGCCTGAATCTGCTTTGACACTTCAGAATGGGCTTCTGGCAATGCTATGTCTGTCTTTTAGCTGTTTCGTTAAACTGTGCAGCTCAGAAACTACATAGTACATTATGCCCAAGCCATAAACAAATGTTGCTTAGGTAAGGGCATTCCTGAGTCCCCTGGACTTGCTTCAGTGTTTGCAAATGTAGACATGTCACACAAACGCACCAGTAACTGTATATATGTCACATGACACCAGTAATGGTGTATATGTCAAATGAATACATCACTAACATTCCTTTGGGGTTTGATTATGCATTCCAAATAGTTTCCATAGCTTTTTTTTACTTGATTGTGTAAGAGAACTGAAAACTCACTCTTAATTTTAAGCGTATACACGCACACAAACACACACAGACACACACATTAACAATGTAAAGTATTTGTGTAAAAGATGTACACAAATGAAAAAGAAGTGTTACCCAATTAAAGTTTAGCTAGGTTTTGGGTAATGGTTATTACGATGTCCACAGCACATTTTATCCCTACAACCTGAACATTTGTTATGTTATAGGCCAAATAAGAACAGAGATAGCAGCTGAAATGAAGGCTGCGAATTCATGAGCAGCCCGTGTCATCCAGATGGGTTGAACATGACAAAACCTCTAAAATGTGGATGTGGAAGACATAGTCTTGTCAGAGTGATGCCATGTGAGACAGATGTAGCTGGCTTTTGTTGGCTTTGGGAATGTCAGGGGTTCATGAGCCAAAGAAAACCAATCAGTCGTCTCTTTCCTGGAAAAGAAATCAGATAATCACCCAGAGCTTCAGCAAGGAACACAGACTTGTTGACACCAGAATTTTAACTCTGAGAAACTCATTTCAGATTCTCATATAGCCAAATAAACATATGCAGTGTGTGTGTGTGTGTGTGTGTGTGTGTGTGTGTGTGAGAGAGAGAGAGAGAGAGAGAGAGAGAGAGAGAGGCAGAGAGATATAGTCATGTTATATAGTTAATCCTACCCTCAAACTCTGATCCTACTTTATCAACCTTCCAAATGCCAATTAACTAGTATGCACTGTTTTAGTACAGTTTCATTAATTTCTTAAATCAGTTCTAAGAAACCAATAAAGTATATGTTCAAAGACAAATTGTATATGTCTGGGTGATAAGGAAACTTCAAAGTTCTCCCAGATTTTAACTACAAAGTTAAAATTTTTCAACAGATTTACAATGTGTTTTACTTGCCTTGTATAAAACTTTTCATTTCGACAAATAAGATAAACCATTCTTCTATTTTTCTTAGTCATGAATCTGTTCCTCACTTTTAAAGAAAAGTTCAAGATCTTTTGTATAAAAATCTCACTATTTAATACACTATTTTTTCCACGAATAGTTTTAGTAACTGATAATTTTAAATTATTGATCACTTTCAAATATTTTAATTCTGTTTCAATAACTATACTAATGTATTAATTAGTAAAATAAAACCAAGTATACTTTATCGTTGGTTGTGAGCCTAGCCTTTAGTGGTTGAGCTATCTCTTCAACCCAGTATTTAGTATACTTTAATGCATACTTAGTCATATTGTATTGTTTATGAACAGTTTCTATTGATAAATATCCTAGAAAATACAGAATGATAATCTCTCTCAATTCCATTCCCTAGCTATTAGAAAATATGACAGAAATAAGTAAGAAAACATGACACACTAGGATTGTAGCCAATGAGACATCAGCATAAAATATTTTTTTTATTGGCCATCCTCACCTGTGTACCGAAATTCTGTTTTTAAAAACGTTTTGATTCTCTGTGAGTTTCATATAATGTATCGAATTTCCTCTCATCTCCCCATCCCCTCATATCTGTCCTTAGCTCTTGCAACTCCCCGCCTCAAAATAATATACACAAACAACAGAAACAAAGCATAAAACCCATCTAATCTTGAAAGCTGTAGTACGTCACAGTGTCCCACAGTATATTCCTCTGTCCACACATCTTCACTTGCAAATATTTATTGCAGTGTCCCACAGTATATTCCTCTGTCCACACATCTTCACTTGCAAATATTTATTGCAGTGCCTCACTGGTCTGGTTCGACGTCTCTGGCTTCTGTAACACTCTCCAAATACTTTTAAATTTAACTCTGGTTATTCTGTTGTCCTGTGTCATGGAGATCCTGGAGCTTTGGGAAAGCAAGACTGGCCCCTTCACACATGGCAACTATTTGCAGATGATATAGATTTTGGTGTGGGTCAACTCAGAGCCCTTGATCTAGGCCCCGGTGATAGGAGAGCTGATCAACTCACAGGCTCTCTGTTAACCACACCACCAGGGTGAGCTCTCCAGCACTGCTCTGGCTAAGCCACTTAATGCTACTGTGGGCAGGTGACAAGGTCAGCTTTCCTGCTTTCATGCCCTCAGGGTATCTCACCTGAACCAATGCCTCCAGAGCTCCACTGTGCAGCCCATTCAAAGTGCAGGGCTTACTCTCCCAAGTGAAAGGCTGGGTCAGCACTCCTGCTTTCTATATCCATTGAGGCTGGCTTCTCTGACTGCCAGGAGGCTTCAGGTCTCCTGACTGCAGTAGGTGGTGATGGCCTGCAGGGTATATCCTCCTGCCTTCCAGCTCTTTCACACTCGCTCCCTTGGGCTGGCTCACCCATACCCTAGCCACCAGGACCAGCTCCACTGTGCTGCCTGGGTGAGGCACAGGGCCAGCTCTCCAGAGTGCTGCTGCTAGAGAGAGATGGGGCCAGCTCTCCAGAGCACCGAATACAAAGGGGAGTGGCCAGTTACGTACAACCTCTGGACATCCACGTGGTTCCCAGGGGACATCCCCTTATTCTCTACTGGTAATATGAGCCATACAGATAGACTCCTGCTGCTGCGTAGCCACAAACTCAGACATGGTTTTTAGGAGCAGCTCAAGCTGGGACCTCATCATGTCCCCTGATGGCGGGGCTGGCCACTCACAACAGGCCACCCTTGATTTGATTTGACTTGATTTTTATGAGTCTTAGGCATAAGACAGCTTTGGTCACCAAGCCAGTATCAGGCTAGGATGAACTAAAGATTGTAGTCTTCTCTGCCTGTAAGAACACCACCACTAACAAGGTATCTCTTGTTGATTGCCAGGTTGGTGGGGTGGGGTGTTTTGAAATTCTAGACTGATGACACTAGAGAACTTTTTAACTTAAAACAATTAGCTTTTGCATAGTCATCGTGTTGCACTGTTATAAGATTGATAGCTGCCCCTTCGAAAAATAAGATTTAAAAAATTTCAAACCTTAATAAAAAGAAATAGAACACAGTGAACTTCATGTTGTGTTTTATGAAAGAGAAAAGGCAGGGAGGAGTATGTTTGGTGGAGACGCAGTATTGTGTGGGTACCAGCCACACGAGTATAGCATAGAACAGTTTATTTAAGGAATGGGGAAGGGAGTTGAGGGGGTAGAAGAAAGAGAGAGAGAGAGAGAGAGAGAGAGAGAGAGAGAGAGAGAGAGAGAGAAGAAGAAGAGGAGGAGGAGGAGGAGGAGGAGGAGGAGGAGGAGGAGGAGGAGGAGGAGGAAGAAGAAGAGGAGGAGGAGGTCTTTGGCCATGAGCATGTGGAGAGAGGTGGGGGGAGGGATAAGGGGAGAGAAGGGGCAGGGGGGAGGGGGAAGAAGAAGGTAAGAGAGTAAGAGAGTAAAAGAAGAGAGAGGAGGGGGCAAGCAGCCACCTTTATACTGGGTATGGTAACTATGGGGTGGAGCCTAGAAGGAATGCTAACACTCCTAACCATTTGCCTTCCAGTTCATCCAGTTAGAGTTGCATGTCCAATCTGGTTTCATTTTTGCTCATTATTTTTCTACTCGCAAACAAATTTCTATTGTTTAAATTGTTATATAAACAAATTAGGTCTTAGAACAGAATACAACATGCAAGGATTCTCCAATTAATATAAATTCCTTCCTTGATAATAGCTCTAAAGATTCAGTAGAATATTAATATCATTAAATATAATATAAATGTAAATATTATTTACATTTCTATTTGTTTTATAAGTGGTATTTTGTAATATATTTATTCTGATTGGATTCCAAATAAAATGCCAACATTATGAACAACTGATGTGTATTTCAAATATCTCTTTTTCTACGACTCTTTCCTTTTGACCTTGTTCTGTCTTGTTTGTTTGTTAAAGAAGCCAGTGTACCCTGTTGTGTGCCTTTCTCTGGGATTTGCAGAGTCATCTCTATGGTATGTTTTGAGATGTTTCTCTGTCCTATGTCCTTCTTGTATAATAATAATTAGATTTGGAGTTTGAATACAAACAGGTTCAGGAGACCACCTGCCTTGGTTAGATGGATATATTTTATGTCTCAGTGATGCTTGCAAAAGAGCAGTCATGAACATATAAAATGTAACCAGTGTGTGAAGCATGGTTCAGGGAATTTTAAAGTATTTAAATTTTTCCATTCTTGAGAAAGCTCTTCTGATACCATTCATGACTAGAATAGAACATACATCCTTTCAGAATAATAAAATGCCACTTTAAGGGAAAAGATTATTTTTTTTTAAGAGCTCAGGTTTTTTTTTTTTTCTTAAGTAGGGGGTGAAAAGGATAATTTAAATAATTTCTTAATTTCAATAATAAAAGAAAAATCTAAATATAGAATTGTTCTGAGTTAAGATTTTTATCTCTGCCCAACCTGAATTGCAGGGGCCGGAGGCCACACTGCAGTAATAGACACAGCACAAAGGGAGTCTGCATGTGGCAACAGTAACTCCTGTTTATTTGATACTTGCTATGCGCCAGCACAACTCAAGGTTTAGTTTTGGTATCATCTGATTAAAATCTCCCACAGCCTTATTTTACACCGGAAGAGGTAAAGAGAGGACTTTTGATGAGCAAATGCAGCCTGAGGATGCAAGGTCAAGAAGGCTGATTTCTGAGTCCTTTTAACCTCTCTGCAAAATGGTCCCCAGTAACATACACTTGGAAGAAGATGGGCATGGATAGCTAATTAAGAGCTTTGCTGTCTTTATTTTGTTTTATGGGTGTTGCTATTAGCTTTATGCCTGAGTTTCATTGCCTTTCATTAAACTATAGTGTATAGCCAATCCATTCAGGCACAGGCATTACATTTGTCTTTTATTCCTCTGCAAGGTCTGTGAAACGGGGTTCACAGTTGCATCTGGAACTATGAAAAAGAAGCACACATGATTATGCAATAGTTATACAAAGTAGCTCTTCCTGTTGTAAACTTTAGTATAGAATTTTGTGTTTAGATGTTTGTGCCCTTTCTTCTACACCAGCTCTATGTCCATTTTAGTGACCCAAATAGTGGCAAAAAAATGCATTCTGTTGTTTATCCTTTTTACAACTGGATATTTTCTTTATTTACATTTTAAATGTTACCCCTTTTACAGTCCCCCCCCCTGGAAGCCCCCTATCCAATCCCCCTTCCCCCTGCTTCTATGAGAGTGCTCCCCCACCCACCCACTCCCCACTCCTTCATTTCCACCCTCCTACACTAGGGCATCGAGCCTTCACAGGACCAAGGGCCTCTTCTTCAATTGATGCCTGATAATATGTGCAATTAAGCAAAAGGTTTAGCATCTATAACCCCACAACTACAATGTACACTTATAGAAGTAGAACCCCTTCATAAGTACTGCTTTCAAGTTACTATATATGCTTATTCAAAAAGTCATTTCTTAGATTAAAAGGTTAAGATGAATGAAAGTACATACATACATACACTCAAGTCTCCATGTTCTTTGAGAGGTGCCATTCTGTAATAGAGAAGTGCGCAGTTTTGGAGCTATATTATATATGTACTGAGAGGGTGCTACAAGTGTGGTCGTACGAGTTCCTTCTTTGAGTCTCACTTTTACAGTCCTTGAAATAGGTTTTATTAATATAAATTAATAATAATTGAGTAAAGGACTTGATTAATAGTGACACTTAACAAATTATTAATTTTATTGTAATTGGAAATATTCTGCCCTAACATTTTAGTTTGAAGGTCTTCACTGAATTTGTTCCCTCTTTATAATGTATAAACTTCAATGTTAATGTTTATATGCAAATGTATAAAAGTGTTGGATACAATAATGAACTTAACAGTTTACTAAGTATGTTTTGAACAAAAATTCTCTTATTGCTCAAGATTGTTTTAGATATCCTGTTTTGTTTTTTTTTGGTATAAAGTTGAACATTATCCTTTCAAGGCTTGTAAAGAGTTGTGTTGGAATTTTAATGAGGATTGCACTGAATCTGTAAGTTGTTTTTGGTAAGATGGCCATGTTTACTATTCTAATCCTACTGATCCATGAACATAGTCTTTCCATCTGCTGATATCGTCTTCAATTTCCTTCTTCAAAGACTTGAAGATTTTGACGTAAAAGTCTTTCATTTGCTTGGCTAGAGTTACCCCAAGATACTTTTGTATTACTGGTAGCTATTGAGAAGGGTGTTATTTCCTTGATTTCTTTTTTCATTCAGTTTGTCACTTGTGTATAGGAAGGCTAAAGATTTTTTTGTGAGTTAATCTTATATCCAGCCACCGTGCTGAAGTGTTTAAAGCTATAGCAATTTCCTGATAGAATTTTTAGGGTCAGCTCTGTGTAGTCTATCATACCACCTGCAAATAATGATACCTTGTCCTCTCCCTTTCTAAATTGTATCCTCATGATTTCCTTTCATTTGTCTTATTGCTCTAACTAAAACTTTGTCTTGTTCCTGACTTTAGTGGAGTCGCTTTGAGTTTTTCTCCATTTAAGCTGATGTTGGCTATCAGTTTGTTATAAATTGCTTTTATTATGCTACAGTATGTCACTCATATTCCTGATCTCTCTAGCACTTTAATCAGGAAGTGGTGATGGATTTTGTCGAAACCCTTTTCTGCATCTCATGTAAATCATGTTGTTTTCAGTTTGCGTATATCGTGGATTACCTTAATGATTTTCATATATTGAGCCACTCCTGCATCACTGGGATGAAGCCCACTTGATCACAGTGGATGATCTTTTTGATGCGTTCTTGGATTCAGTTTGCAAGTATTTTATTGAGCAATTTTGCATCTTTGCTCATAAAGGAAATTGGTTTGTAATTCTCTTTCTTATTGAGTCTTTATGTGGTTTGGGAACCAGAGCAACTGTGGTTTTATGAAATGGATTGGGCAAAGTTCCTGCTGTTTCTATTTTGTGGAATAATTTGAGGAGTATTTGCATTAACTCTTTGTAGAATTCTACACTAAAACCATCTGTCCATGGGCTTTTTTTTTTTTTTTAAATGACTGCTTCTGTTTCACTAGGAGTTTTAGGGTTGTCAGAAAATGTGTTGTTGTACTCAGAGTGTCTGTCCTTTTGTGGCTTTATGCCACGGGGGCCACCTAATGTCACATTTGGGAAAACAGAGAAGGGTGTTGATTAAAAATATATTATCACACACACACACACACACACACACAGAGAGAGAGAGAGAGAGAGAGAGAGAGAGAAAGAGAGAGAGAGACAGAGAGGAAGAGAGAGAGAGAGGTAGAGAGAGAGAGGGAGAGAGAGAGAGAGAGAGAGAGAGAGAGAGAGAGAGAGAGAGAGAGAGAGAGAGAAAGGCTGCTTCACTGTGATACTTCATGTATGCAGGGCCCATGGGGCTCTGTAGACTATAAGAACCTACAGAAATAGCTTTCCAGTCATCAACAAGGAAAAAATTGCATCAAGCAAATCCAGACAGGATCAGAAAGATAAATATCACGTTTCCTTTCATGTGTAGTTACTAGATTTTATATAGCTAAACAATACCATGGAGGGGGGCACAAAAGTAGAAATGAAACCATTTAGGGGGCAAGGCGACTGAAGAAAAGATGAGGACAGTAGCTGGGGGGCAGTGTATAAGGGAGAGAATACATTCAGTGTTCAATATGTACTTGTGTGAAACTTAAGAAAAATATAAAAACAAAATACTCAAACTATTTTTAAAAAGAGATAAAAGAAATTTTCTTAACAATTTAGGTGAGGTAAGGAAAGGAAGGTAATTATAATTTTGGAGGTGAGTAAGTCAAGATATAGAGAAGCTGGTCAAACATCATGCAGTTGACCGGTGTTAAAAGAGTAGTATGAGAATTCAATGTAGATGTACTATATCCTGAATTATCTACCGTGCAGTGTCCTGTTTTAAAGGCTGGGAGAAATCAAGATAGATTTATTTATGTTGGTTGGCGTTGTGCTCACTTGCACTTGACAATCCTGAATAGTTAGTCACATTCATGAGAAAACAAATTCTTAAGTTCAACAGGATTTATTTTCTCTCTACATTACATCACTGTCAAGAGTAGGAAAAAAGTAATTGTTTAAAACTTAACTACAAAGGTTATCTTGGCATTGTGTTTTGTTTTATTTATGGATTGTTTTAATTAAGTAGTAAAAAAATCTATTTGGTCTCTTGTTCCAGGATGCTTTGCTCTGTCATAAATTATAACTTTGTCTGTAATATTTTCTCAATTGTACAGAAACTATGAAAAAAATGTTGCTATCAGAAGACTACATCCATGAAAGCAATAACAAAAGTGTTCTGTAGCAAACATTGGGGATTGTCAGGAACTTCAAAATCCCAGTGTAGCAAACAAAGAAAAAATTTAGGATGCTAGGAGATAAAAATAATAAAAGTGCAAACAATTTAAAGATGTCTAATTTTCATTTAATCAACCAAATATATATTTTTGCAAATGTACTTGTATGTTCTCATACATACAAATTGTACATATGTCTTTTTGAAAGGCCAATAAGGGTCATGAAGAGCTGTGAATATTGACTAAAAGTTATATAGTGTAGAGAAATGACAGTGACAGTTCAGGTAGAAGGATTAGCATGAAGTAAGACAGGAAGGTCATTGTTCAGTAAACTGCTGTGATCCCAGGTGACACTTATTTTGGAGCATGAAGGAGAAAAATGAGAAGTCAGGACATGGTGAAGGGCACGAATTTTTGGAGTCAGGTCTTTTTGCTTCTCACCTCTATATTTAATAATTATGTGATAATTATTTTATCATTAGGCATTAAAAATGTGTTTCAACAGTTTTCTTATGTCTCCAAATAAGTTCATAAAAATGTGACTGCTATAACATAAAGAACCTTTCAAAATGCCCAATCTGTATTATAATTCACAGTATTGAGTGCACTTTTACTAGTGTTCTCTAGTTCCTGAGGAGTCTAATCACAGAAGCACATGCAATGCATGCACATTTAAGATGGCTTTGCTATGGTGAGCAGCTTAGAACCATCACTAGGACGTTACTGATCTCTTTGTCTTTCTGAATCCCTTTGTAAAGTTGTTTCCTGCTCTTCTTACTTCAAATTTTTCAATGTGATGTTGTTTATCAGTTAGAATTTTTGTAATTGTATTATCCTCTGGTTTACCTGTGTTAATGTGTTAATGTTTGATTTTATTTCTTTTTCTAGTTTCTGTTAAAGCAATATACTGGTTTTTTTTTTTTTTTTTGCCATATTCAGCTTAAATATTTTACACTGCATTTGAAGATGCACTCAAGGGAAACAGGCAACTTTCCATTTAGTGCAATCAGAAATCAGAAATCCAAGCTTCTAACTCACACAAGAAATTTATCTTTTTGCCCCAGAGTCCATCATGGAAGCTCTAGGACTCTTCCTTTTTCTGAGTCCCATGCATCTTCTGAGGAGAATGGGAACTGTGGGGATGTTTTGCCTTTTATGACTCCTGAGACAGGATAGATGCAGACTATATTTTCATTCTACCCATGGAGCAGCACTTTTGCTTATCACATTATTATCCGACACTGTCTCTAAATCCAGTCACTGAGTAGACACCGGGGTCTATAATTATAATCTCCAAATAGTCAAAGTGCTGTCTCCTCTCAAAGCCCATTAAGTATTTTTGATGCCAGAGAGTTGCACCAAATATTCCAGCTTGTAGATCACTGAACCAAAGGTATCTCAGTTTTTGTAGAAAACCTTGGTTTTCTTATTGATATTCTTAGAGCCTTCTTTAGTATGACTTATTGGGAACTAATTCACCCTTCCTGCCTAGATTATACCTGTCTTCCCAAAGGCTGATATGTTAGAAAATTAGTCCCTAGCCTGTTATTATTTGGAGCCAGGGAAATTTTAATAGGAAGACTTGAGTTTCTGCAGTGTGACCTTGAAGATATTGTAGAACCCTGCTTCCTCCTCTCTTTCTTTAGTTCCCGGATATTATGAATTGAGCACCTTTCTTTGCCAAATGTTACACCATAATATGATGCCTTTCTACAGGCTCCCAGTCAGCAGGACAAATGACAATGGACTGAAACCTTCAAGAATTTCTTCTGTTAAACGGATTATCTTGTGGTCAGAAAGATAGATGACTGTGTGGTTAAGAGTACTTACTGCTTTTGCAGAAGATCCACAGTTGTTCAATTCCTAGCACCCACATTAGTTGGTTCACAAGCACCTGTAACTCTAGGATCAGGGGAGCCAATGACCTTTGGCCTCTATGACCACCTATACACATACATACATTTAAAAAATGATTATCTCACATATTTTGTCACGGTGGCAATCCGATTACCACACTGCCAGAGGGAAGGGTGGAAGTACTACACGGTTACCATGAAGGTTATTACTAGTATCTTCTCTCAAGTCTGTTTGTGTTTAGTCAGAGAAGTTGAGTTTTGATGGTTGCTATGGTGATCTTGTTCTGTCTCCACCTGGTTAGATGTTGAAAACATTTGGTTTCTCCATGCTTTATCCATCAGCTCTGATGAGGAATGGCCGGTTCTGTATGGAAATCCCTTGCCATGTTTCATCAAAGTTTAGTTATACTCCCATAGGAAGATATGATTGATACCCTAATTTCAGAAGAAGGAAACTGAGAATTTTGAAGAGGGACCTGCCTCATGTTATACTCAACTTTGCTAGGATTGGCAATGGTATCTATTATTCTTCTGCAACCAATCTTACATTTATACTCTGACATTTCACTTCACCAGTAAATCTGTTTCATCTCTTATCATTTTAATTTTTTTTAGCAAAAATCCATAGGATTGAAAAATTATATTCAGTAGGCCCATGATTTAATCAGATTCTATTGGCTAAAATGCAAGTTATAAATCTTGAATTATTAGTATTATACAAGTAAACATACACCATCTGATAGATTTGCACTTATATATTATTTATAGACTCAATTTTAAGGAGAGTGGCAATGCCCATAAAATAGAGAAAGCAAATAGCTTTGTATAGAGTGAGTCTGAAAGGTTAGGGGTGAGTCCTTGTTATCTGTCACTGGGCTGTTTGGTTTTGAGAAATAAAACTGATCATCTTATTATAAATGCCTGAAAATAAGCATCTGGTTAAAATAGTTTCTTCTACTGACTCTACCCTTAGCATTTCTATGTGAAAATAAATAAAAACAGGGAGGGATTAGCAGACTGGTAGAAAAAAAAGAAGCATCATTTTGATAGTTAGAAGCATTCTATTATTTTTCCCCCCTGGGCCACACTGAATTAGGGAAGATGTTTACAGAAGGCATACAGAAATACCTTGTGTTATTCTGACTTTTTATCACATTTTCTAATATGTAAATGACATGATTATTTTAAGCTTCTTGGTGCTTGCATCTCCTAAGGCAATCCCAGAAGGGAACACCTACTCCATAAGGGACTTGACTGATAGAGAGAAGCGTGGGCACTGCTCACATTAGGCTTTCTCTGATGTATAGAAGCTGATATCAGACTCTTACATTTCCTCTAGTGAATTAGTGAATTGAACACCATCACATCATTTTGTAGATTATGGAAAATTTAGAGTACATAGGATATGTATGTTTGTAGCAACCCCTTTACTAGATGGATGTATGATAGGTACATAAGCTATTAGATACCTCTACTTTGAAGAAATTTTAATATTATGCATTATATGTAATATATTTATTGTAATATATATTATAAGGAACTATCAGATGAGCAAGTACTGAGGGTCTTTGATAACTACAAAGAAGACCTACAAGGAACTTGGATAGATATAGAGTAATGTGTAACCAGGGCAAAGAT
Organism: Arvicanthis niloticus; assembly: GCF_011762505.2. NCBI lineage: Eukaryota > Metazoa > Chordata > Mammalia > Rodentia > Muridae > Arvicanthis > Arvicanthis niloticus. The sequence continues at coordinate 23,821,414 of NC_047660.1, forward strand.
TATTTAATTATCCTAATTATCACTTTTAGATAAGACCTAGTTTCAATAATGAGAATGTATCCAAATAAATTTGTTTACTGAGACCAAAACTGAATTATATATTATCTGTCTGTTTGTCATCTATTATGTATCACTTATATCTACCTAACTCTAATGTATAATATCTATCATTTAATATATATCTATGTAACCTATCTATCAATTGTGTTCTGTCTTTTTCTTTTTATTGTGGAAACAACATGTATGAATAAAAGACAGTAGGAAAGTTCAGTTTTCTCCTTTGGTGATTGAATAGTCTCTTTCAAAATGGAGCCACTGCTTTCAATAAGACTTACAGGGTTAAAAAAAGGTTTGACTTAATATTTGAAGATGGAGTTAACCTCCTGCTGTGCCTTAAGCATTTGAAGATCTGCTGCAAAGTGAGATTTCAAAGACAGCTTAATATTAAATTCAGTTTGTAATATTCACATCTAATTGTGATAGGCTGTACTGTTCTGTTAATAAGTAGCAGAATAACAATGTTATTATGTCTGGCTTTTACAGGCACTTTAGACCTTTGTCAAAGGACACTGTCCTTGAAAATGTATTGAAAAACATTTATACAAGATTTTAAAGTATATGAGTTGTCAATTTTTACTCAGCTAAGATACTCTTGAACTAGTTTTATATATTCTTATTTATGCCTAGGTCTAAGTTCAAGCTACCTATTCAAAAATATAAAAATAATCAGTGGATAAAACGTAATATATGCAAAAATGCTACCTCTTCTAAAAGCAGGAGGAAAAGGTTTACTGAAACCTAGACATTTTAATAGGTGGACTTAAAAAAATCAAATGGTGCTGTTGGCTGACATTTTTTTTTTTTTTTTGGTGTATTTCAGTTGTTCTGTGTGTTCAGAGTATCTTTGTTCCTCCTTTAAAACTAAAAAATAAAAGTCTTATATTAAAATGCTACTTTGTCTGGAGAAGAAATGACTGTGCATGCAGTCATTATTAATCATTAATAACATGACATAGAAGTTGAATGTGGAGGGAAGAATCAAATCAGTTTTATTATTCATAAGACTTCCAGAAGGACCTAACTTCCATGGAGAGAATAGACAGTAGAATTATAACATTTCACAATTACAGGGAGCATAGGACCATGTGTTAAGATGCCTTGCCTTTTCCTGTTTCCAAAGACTGATGCAAGTTTGCATGATATTGCCTCAACCCATTGTAATCATTATTCAGACTTACTTGTGGATTATTTTTGCATCTTAAAAGTGTTAATAATTTTACCTTTTCAAAGAAAAATTTATGAGATTTTAAAATATATTAAGTATTATCATAATCATTAAATTATTTGAATAACCTTAGGAGTGTCCCGCATTTGATCTGGGCATAGTTTCAATTTAGAGGTAAGACTCTTTTGACTGCAACCTTGACTTCTACAGTGATATTTTTTCTCCTGTATTGACATAGGTATATAATTAATCTTTAGTTAAATTACACTCATTGCATATGCTCATTTTAGTTTGAGGAGTCTGCTTATTATTTGTCATACATCAAAATAACAATGTGTCTTGTAAAAATTACAAAGTAAAACTATTGGAAGTTTGATGCTTATTAAATATTAGGAATTAAATATTTCATTTTTTCCCCTACAGCTTATCTAGTCTCCTAATTAAGAGGGGAAATGAAAGTCATCCAACATGTTCTTCCTTGAATCCTTTTGCAATTTTTGGCCCTTTGCATCACTTTCAACTCATCTGTTCTTCTCTCAGCAGAATAAAGATTCAAACTATCTGTTCATTCTTCTCTAAACAGAAGCATTATTTCCCATTTCGTCCCCGTTGTGTTGGACTTGCTCAGACCTTCTTCTAATAATTAGCACATTTTCTCTTGGTTTTCTAGCTTAGCTCTCATTTTCGTCTATTTCTTCCTGGATGAACTTGGTGGGAGTTCAATCTGTATTCATTTCATTTGGAAATTCAGTCAATCTGATTCTTCTCATCACCTCTGTCCAGTGATTGGCTTTTCATTTCTGCTCAACATCTCCAAAAGGAATAACAATATTCTAAGTTAGTGTGATGTGCGATTGATTGTTAAATTGACAGGATTTAGAATCACTCAGGAGACAAATATCTGAGCATGCTTGTCAGGTTCTTTTCAGAGAGCTTTAAGGGAAGTAGGAAGAACCCAGAGTGAATTGGGGTACCACTGTCCCCTGAGCTTGGGTAACAAACTGAATGAAAATGAGAAAAAAGTAGAACCCCATCAGCCCTCCTTTTCTGCTTCCTGATCAGCATTGTGACCGGTGACTTCACAGTCCTGACACCATGCCTTTTTCCCCTGCCACAGTGGACTGTAGTCTCAAGCGCCGAGCAACTTTCTTAAGTCGTTTTTGTCATAACAATGAAAAAATTAGCAGATATAGATAAATAAAAAAATCACGCTAGTTAATAAGGAAGAAATAACTAGTTATGACATCAGCTAAAATGCTTTTCTTAGCATCTAAGAACTGAGAGATGGGGCACAGAACATGGCAGGAGATGAAGGACTCAATTAGACAGTCACGGGCTAGAATTACGAGATTGTTTTACTCTGCCTCCCAACAACTCCACATGAATGTATAAAACAGCCAACTTAGAAACATGATATAAATAATTATATTATTGTTTTCTGGGGTTAAGATTAGCTGAGTAATTTCTGTAGAAAATACTTTGAGGTGCAATTTTTGAGATGAAATTTACACAAAACTGATATGTACAGGCTGGATCGTCCAGCATATTCTTTTTTCCTTTGTCTTTAAACAAGAAAATCAAAACAACCAGAAGAACCCATCGTGCTACTGTGGTGTATAAGTACATTTTAAAGCCAGCGAGCAGAACCATTGTTTTATAGCTTATATAATTAATGTAGGCCATAAATTCCAACTTTGTATTGGAAGTGCTACATAAGTAAACCCATCCCATATTTCTTCTTAACATACATTCATTTCAGATAGCAAGAAAAAATAATTTCTTTTATAAGCCCTGAGAATTTAATTTGAATTTGAGAATTAGTTTAGTTTAGTGCACATGAGGCACTCATAAACCTAATGTTGCCTTTAAGTAAAACTTGTGGCTAAGAGAAGACTTGACTGATTTTCACCAGAAAACCATCTTATATAAATTTTACTCAGTATGATTCTTGCTATTTTTTATTTTCTTGGTTTTTATAATACTTTGCCCCTGCTTTATTTTCCATATGTATATGTATATGCTTTACTTTATATATATATATATATATATATATATATATATATATATATATATATAAATATGTATCTCACATATATAAGCAATATATGTATAATATATTATGTGAAACATTATATATATTATAGTTTTCAATGAAGTTAAGTATTTATTCTGCTTCAATTGACTGTGCAAGTGGGAGATACGAATTCAAGTTAAGAACATTGTTGCTGTTGACTTTACCATCAGAGTCAATGAACCACAGATGCTTCCCCTCTGCCACAGAGTTTAGCTATATTTTGTTCACGTTAAGATATTACTATGTACTCTAGAATCACCTCAAAGTAACTGTTCTCGTGCCGTTGACTCCTGATTTCTGGCATTACAAGCCTATGATACCAGAGCAGCCTGCACATGATGCTTTTGATGCTTTTATTTGCTCTTTGATAGACAGTGAAGCTTTGTAACCCAGGCTGGCCTCACAATCCTTCACACGTTGGCTGGCCTCACACTCCTCCTTCACACGTTGCTGCTTTAGCAGGCCTTACACACACAGTCCTCAGGCCTCAGCCTTTCAAATGCTGGGATCGCAGGCATGTGCCACACTGGGCTCTGCTACAGGCTTTCCTCACAAGTTCCTCTTTTTGTAGGCAAAACAGCCCCACTAGCCCATCCTTTTGTTTTCTTAGCATATTCTCAAGGCAAACTATACTTGCCCCTTTCAACATTGAAATCATTTTAATTAAATAGTGGTTTATGCAATCCTTTTTGGGGGATTGCTATATTGCCTATACCACCAAGAATCTAGTTGTACTTGTCTCTAAGTGGCTGTTCCAAATTATTTGGGAAATATATATATATATATATATATATATATATATATATGTTTATATACATATATATTTATACATGTTTATATATGTGTATGTAAATATATTTATATGTATGTACATATGCATATACATATATACATGTATATACACACATACAAACACACATATATGTTTTTATATGTAAATATATTTATATTTATATGTATGTACGTATATACATATATACATACATGTATATACATATACACAGAAATATATATATATACTTTTTGATATATATGTATGTTTATATATGTTATATACACATATATATGATATATATATATATATATGTTTGATGTAATAAAGTAGAGCATCCAGGAGACCTTCCTTAAGCCCCTTGTCATTTCTACCTTATTGTCCTATTCTGTATAATTTTCTTGCATAATTACACCTACCCATGAGTCACTTTGGGGGTATATTTTGTTTGTAAATTGAACCATTATACACACACACACACACACACACACACACACACACAGAGAATTTATTTTGTTTGTGTGTTTTCTGTTTTTTTCATAAGAATGTTTTAATTCCGCAACACTAGGGATTGATTGTTTTATTTTCTTTTTCCACCTGTATTCTTTAGCAGAATGTTTACCAAATGAGAGCAGTAGTGAAGACTTTCGTTGAATGATGCCATACACATACAAAGAAATCACCAATTGTCAAACTAGGAATTCCTGAATTTTTAAATGTGCCTTTCCTTTCTGCTTTTGATTCAGACTTTCTTCTGGGTACATGTCTTCTGATACTCACACTAAATGTAACCATTTACACACACACAGACACATACACACAGACACACAACACATGTTGTTACTGTTGTCTTTACCATCAAAGTCTGTTTATTCTGTTCTCCAACATTTTTTTCCCAATACTATAAGTTCGCTCAGCATATAGGCTACTTACAAATCACTCCACCTAACAGTTTACCAAGTGTTTGTTTCAAAAAAATATGCTTTGCTATCTTTTTCAAATTTTAATATTTATTCCCTCTCTTAGCTATTGTTAATGAAAGCTGTTGCTATATATTAAATGTGTGTGTAAATGTGTATGTGTACGTGTGTATGTGTGTGAGTGTGTGCGTGTGTGTGTGTGTGTGTGTGTGTGTGTATGTGTACTTTCATAGTCCCCATACAATTTCCGAATAAGTTGGGCCAGGTTGCAATAGCAGATAGCAAGTGATCTCTAAAATCCGGGAGTTTCCTGTCAATTTGATTTCTGACACATAAAAAATTTGATATTTGTGTAACTACAACATCTCTAAATAACTCCCTACACACAATCAGGAGAAACATGTGTTTTTCTAATTACTGTAAAGTTTCTCTATTGACATGGAGATGAGAGATGCCAATCCCGCTTAGAGTTGCTACATAAATCCGAGATAGTCAACAATCTGCAGATGTAGCACTGACCAAGGAAGGGCGCAAGTAGATTAAATTTCCTCCCTCTCTTCCCTTAGACACAACTGATCTGACTAGTAGCTTCTCTCTCTCTCTCTCCCTCTCTCTCTCTCTCTCTCTTGTTCTTCCTTCCTTTCTTTCTTCATTATTGGAGGTGGCTCCTACAAGATGCGAAGACATTCAGCTCCACGTGAACTGAAACACGTTTACATATTAGAAGGGATCTCTCCTTTCCTGACCTCACAGCCTGTGTTTCTGCATGTGTTTACTAATAAATCACACTGTAGGGATGGAAAGAGAATGTTCACTTTACACTAAATTGACTAAGAAAGAAAGCTAAACTCCTTGAGCATCATCCAGAATTCTTCTCATTCCAGACCTTTTGAGAGTGAGATGCCATTTTTTTCTTCTAAATCCCAGCCTAAGCCTTCCCCTCTAGAGACCTGTCTCCTGACAGCTCTGGATCTTCGTATGTATCTGTGTTTGGCATGGATTTCATTTTTACACTGAAAATAAAAATATTCAAATTCTGAGCATCAAGACCTCTAAAGATCAGCTTCAGTGTATGTGTGTGTGTGTGTGTGTGTGTGTGTGTGTGTGTGTGTGTGTGTGTTTTAAAGGACCCCCAAGTGCTGGTAAGGATTTAATTATAAACACAACAAGCCTTATTTATTTGTTATTTTATTTATTTACATTTCAAATGTTATCCCCCTTCTAGGTTTCCCCTCTGCAAACCCCTATTCCATTCCTCCCTTCCCTGCTTCTATGAGGGTTCTCCTTCACCCACCCACTCCTGCCTCATTGCTCCACCATTCCCCTACACTGGGGCATCTAGTCTCCAAGGGACCAAGGGACTCCCCTTCCATTGATGCCAGATACAGCCATCTTCAGCTACATAAGCATCTGAAGCCATGATGCCTCCATGTGTACTCTTTCGTTGGTGGTTTAGTTCCTGGGAATTCTGGGGTGTGGGTCTGGTTGGTTGATATTGTTGTTCTTCTAATGGGGTTGCAAACCCCTTCAGCTTCTTCAGTCCTTCCCCTAACTCCTCTACTGGGGTTCACAGTGCTCAATCCAATGGTTGGCTTCGAGCATCCACATCTGTATTGGTCAGGCTCTGGCAGAGTCTCTGAAGGGTAAGTCATACCAGGTTCCTGTCAGCAGGCACTTCTTGGCATCAGCAATAGTGTCTGGGCTTGGCAGTTGCATATGACATGGATTTCCAGGTGGGGCAGACTCTGGATGGCCTTTCCTTCAGGCTCAGCTCTACTCCCTGCATTTCCTTTAGACAGAAACAATTCTGTGTTAATATTTTTGAGATGGGTGGGTGGCCCCATCCCTCAAAATGGCATCATGCCTAACCTCTGGATATGGTCTCTACAAGTTCTTTCTCCCCTTTGTTGGGTATTTCAGCTAATGCCATCCCCACTGGTTCTGGGGAACCTTTTGCTGGGACTTTCTGGTGGCTACCTCCAGCCCCCCCCACACACACACACACTGCTACACACCTCCTTTCAGTTCCCTGACCCTCTCCACCTCCTTGGAGTCCTCCCACCTGATCCTGCCCTCCTTTTCCTTCCTCCTCCCTCTCCCTTCCTGCCTCCCTCTACCTCCGGTGATTATTTTGTTCCCTCTTCAAAGTAGGCCTGAAGCATCCAGATTATGGTCTTCCTTCTTCTTGACCTTCATATGGTCTGTGAGTTGTATGGTAGGTATTCCGAACTTTATGTCTAATATCCACTTAGCAGTGAGTACATACCATGTGTGCTTTTTTGTGACTGGGTTACCTCACCCAGGATGACGTTTTCTAAATGCTTCAAAGTCTTTTTACTGTGTCCTACTTAATTCCTTCAGTGCTGTGATGCAAATATTAAAGGAAGATGAGAAAGAAATCAAAATAAATGACTAAAGCATCACCCAATTCAGGTTACACAGCATACCTTCTTATGCTTTTGTTACAAAGTTAGTATTTGCAGGAACTGAAAAAAATTGCAGTGTAAATAAAATATCTAATAAAAATGGGAAAAAATTGCAATAAGAAATCTTCAAGAATTAGATATTTCCTTTTAAAAAATTAAATAATTTTCTTTGCGTTCATTCTGATAGCAGCCTCCCTTCCTTCCTTCCAGTCCTTCCCTCTCACCTCTCCTTCCCCCCCAGCCTCTCCTCCCTTTCTTCTCAAGAAGGGAGGCCTCCTGTGGTTGTCAACTCACTTAGAATATCAAATTGCTGTAGGACTAGTGTTTATCCTCCTTCTTACAAGAGGGCCCATTTAGGGGACAGAGGTCCAAAGGCAGGCAACAGTGTCAGAGACATCCTCTGCTTCAGTTGTTAAGGGTCTCACATGAAGACTAAGCTGCGTATGTTATGTACATATGTGTGCGTATGTGCAGGGGCTTTGGTTCAGAGGATGCATGCTCCTTGGTTGGTGGTTCAGTCTCTGTGAGCTTCTATGGGCCCAGGTTAGTTGAATCTGTAGGTTTTCTTGTTGTGTCCTTGACCCTTCTGACTCCTTCAATCCTTCTTTTTCCACTTCCACAAGATTCCCTGAGCTCTGCCTAATGTTTGGCTGTGGGTCTCTGAGTGTGTTTCTATCATGGATTTTTTAATTGAAAGTTAATGCAGAAAACATTTGCTTGTTAAGAAATAATGATATTCCTTAACTATAATAAATTATTTAAAATAATTCACCATTGTATTTCATTAATAACAGTTGTGTTAAATGTCTTGCATAAGATGCTTATTTCAAAAATTAGTATATTCGGCTTTATTATGGGTTTTAAAAAGTTTTCCAAGACTCACTAAAGTATAACTTGATTTTTAAAAGTAGAAACATGGCCCAATTAATTTCTCAATTAATTCATTTGTTCTACAAAGCTTTGATTTTTTTGACTAAAGAATTTATGTAGGACAGCTAGAAATAAAAGCTCTGTACTCAAGATGGATAATTATTTTGTTCTGTAATTCTTCTAAATATAAAGCTACACTAATAATAGGAAATTAAAAATTATCATTAACATACTTATCTTCTATGAAACCAAACTAGCCTTTGGCTGGGTGATTATAAAATTACAAGAGCATCATTTCAATGGATTCTTGCAGCCAATCTCAATTTAACTAAATGTCTTCCTATCACGGAATCTTAGTTTTCATGGAGAATGTAAATTACTTATTCCCAATAAACTAGATATTACATAAAGTAAAGAAATTACTGTCTACTTGCAAAGTGAACATGTGGAAGTTTAATACAAAGAGGGAGGGAAATGGCATCCATGGGAGGGGAGGCCCTTGGTCCTGTGGAGGCTTAATACCCCAGTGTAAGGGAATGCTAGAGCGGTGAGGTGGGAGTGGATGGGTAGTTTGGGGGAGCACCCTCTTAGAGGCAAAGGGGAAAAGAGATGTTATGAGGGGTTTACAGAGGGGATACCTGGAAGTGGGGCAGCATTTGAAATGTAAATAAATAAAATAACCAATAAAAATACAGAAAAAAATATAATTTTGAGAACATTGAGCCTCTTTAACACTGAAGGACCTGCACTCTGTCCAATTTGAAAAACATTTTTATCAACTTGATGGGATCTAGAATGATGTGGGTGATACTCTGGGGTGTGTCTGTGAGGACATTTCCAGTGAGGTTTAACTGAACTGAAAAGATACACCCTTAATATAGGTGGCTCAGGTCAGTCTAGGGACTAGAGTCCCAGACTTAATCAAAAGGAGAAAATAAGCTAATAGCCACTCATTATTCTCTGCTTCCTAACTTTTGTCACTATGTGACCAGTTCCTAAATGCCCAGGCCAGTACAGCTAGTACTACTTTTAACCCCACATCTCCTCTGTCTTGATGGATAATACCCTGAAAAGATAATCCAAAGTAAGTTTCTCCCTTCAGTTTCTTTGTTAGGTGTATTCACAGCATGAGCGAGCTAACTAACACATAATTTAATGCAAGGTCTTGGAGCTTGGATATTGGAATTTCCAGGTTTATGGGGTTTATGTGAAGATCTAGTTTGTTTTGATAGAGTGGCTTACTGGTGGTGGTTGGGCTAGTCCAGTATTAACTGCCTTTCAATGGAAAGGCCACGAATCTGATAGTTGTTCAGTTCACAAAACTGGGTATTTCAGCAAGTCTTCAGTTTTTTGCTGGATTCTGGAAGAAGTAGATTCTAATCCCACTGAAGGAATTTCTTGGCAGCTGAAGTTGTCAATGAGAGCAAAGGCAAGCAGAAAGAAGGCAAAGCTTCTTCCATGTGCTTTTCTGCCATCTGCCACCAGCTCAGATTTAGGGTAGTGTAGGAAGCCGGGGTCAGTGGTTCCATTTCAAGATGGCGCTGGCCTCGTGTCTTCTCCTGATGTAAACAATTACCTGCGCAGCTGAAAAGGCAGGAAGCGCGCCAAAGTCACGGCCAATCCCGAGGCATAATATTGGGTGGTGAGCGAACAGCCAATCAGAAGTGAATACGTCACTCTAGGTTGTATTTAAGCTAGGCCCCTTCCAGATCTCAGCCCTTCCGCTTCTTCCCGCGTCCTTCCGCGTTTTCCACGTTTGCTGATACAGAGTAAAAAGTCCTCCTTTGCAGTAACTACCTGAATACTGTTTCTCGTACACGGGCGTGGGGGGACGAGGGAGGCGCGCGTTAGAGGGTAGGTCTTCCCACCTCAAAAAATCCAATCAACCCCCCCTCAAAGGACTGCCCAGCTGCATGGGCTTTAGTTGACTCTAGATATAGTCAAGTTGACAGCCAAGATTCATCAAAGATGGCATTGCTTTAGGGACAGCTCACATGTGACTTTGCATCTGTAAGGCAGTGATAGTGCCTTGCTTCTGATGCAAATTCTGTTAGATATGCTGCAAAAGAATTTTTAGTGTGAATCATTATATTCCTTGGTTACACATTTTAGCTTAAATAAATCTATTGTACATTTGCATATAACATGGAATTTACATTTGATTCACTCACTTTTATGCTGAGGATATAAATCTAACAATTAATAAACTTATGATCTTCACTCTTAATTAGTCGAGAATAAATCATTTGGATAAGGATTTTATAAGAATATAAAAAGGTTTTAAGAAGTAATCTCAAAATCTTAGTCATTTAACATTTTATTTTTGAAAGAATAATATCAAAAAGTTTCTGTGAATTAACTCATATACAATGATCAGGGCTTTGCTGAAAGAAATCTAATTTGTAGACAATATTTTAAGGAAAAAACAGAAATGTCAACCACATTATATAAATGGGCTATTAATAAAAAAGGAATAATTTATTTTATTTATGCATAATGACATATTTTAGAAGGTTAACATTTCACTTTTTTAAAAAAATGAGATGGGAAATCAGTATTTTAATGAGAATTAACTTATATTGTCTTAATTTTATCAAATCTCATTCTAGAAAAAATTTTTAAACTTAATATTTTTGAAGGATTTTGGAAATTTTTTGTTAGGCAGCAACATATTATTAGTACAAGGATCATAAAACTAGACGAAAAAATTAAGTTTATATTACAATTAAATGATTACAATAAAGTACAACAAAAGCAGACATCTTCTTGGCATTGGTTATTACTTATACAAGCTAAATTTAGTTTGTTCTATTTAAAATAGAACAATTTGATTCAGTATATTCTTTGGAATTTAAATATACAGTATCCAACTTATTTCATTGCATATAAGATAATCCTAGTAACATTTCAACATAGGCTTGAGTGCTGTTCAGGCTCACTTCCCTGCCTGCATGCTATCACAACCCGCAGATGCTGGGAGGGGAAGCAACGGTGTGATCAGACTCTCAGAAGGCAGCTTCTGTGAAGATGCTTCATTTTAATGGGGAGAAAGAAAGGGTATTTAAACTTTTGAGGAGTGAGCATGAGCTATGGGTAAATGTACATTATTGGCCAGGGCCAGGATAAGGGAGGGATGCCTCATTTGCATAAGGAGGAATTCCAGGTGCTTCTGGACAAGACCTTATAAGGGGAGAGGAAGTTTAACTGGGTTACTAGGCTATGTGACCTCCTCTGGTGGGCAACATTGTGGGGCACAGGCTATGTATGCTGGGGCAGGGGGAAAAGATACAACTCATGCCAATCTTAGGTCAAGATATCTGGGGTTTGGACATACCTCGACCCTAACTCTTGTTCCTGGCCTGCACCCTGGCCCCACACTTGAGGTATTATTTTAAAATGTTTCCTGAACTCATTTTACATGAGAATAGCTAAGAAATAAAGTCATCACAATCATACATAGTTTAATAACAACTAGTACCCACTGTTTTATAGTTTTTTATTTTTTCTTCCTTTTATTGAAAATAATTTTTTTCTCATACAATATATCCTGATTACTGTTTCTCCTTCCGCTATTCCTTCCAGTCCTCCACACTTCCCCTCCCTTCAAGATCCACTCCATTATTGCCTCTCACTAGAAAAGAACAGGCTTCTAAGAGATAAAGCAAAGTAAAATGGCTTTCAGGTCTATGTTTTTCTAAGACCTCTGAGCATGTGAACAAGTGGTCTCTGATTCTTGTGCTTTCTCGGGGGAATTTTTTCCTTCTGTTGCTTTGTCTTGTCCAACTTCAATGCAATAGTTTTGTTTTATTGCATTTTATTTTTTTGTTATGCTTTGTTGTTAATTTAATAGTTTTAAATGGACAGGACTGTATGTATTTGTCATGCATGTATCGTTCTAAACTTATAAAGTGTTTGGAACTTCTTATGTTGGTTTAATGGTATATCTTTATTGGCTGAATACTTAATGATTATGCTTTCACTTGGTTTGTCAGTATCATATTAGATCTTTTAAAATAAATTGGTGTGCATGCAGTTGTGCCTGCCTACAACAATGTGTTAGTTGTATAGAAAGACCACCTTCAGTTTTTCACAAAGCAGCACATATTGAACATCTATACTTGTTTAACAATGTCTAAATCTCTCTATGTCCATTTTCTTCCATTCTCCATCTGTTATTGGCAGTCTACAGCAATGGGATTTATTCTGACTTTATTGTCCATGTGACTATGACCCAATAATTCTGTTCCTCTGACTATTGCATGGCTTGGTAATTTACTGACATCTATTTAATGCCTGGGAAGATATTACAAACATCGAGGCTGATGAGAGGAGTCCAGGTAAGGTACTTGCTACAAAGCGTGAGGGTTTGAGCTCCAAAACCTCTGCCCATGAACTGTGGCATGCATACTCTACAAGTTAACATGAACCAACAAACCAGCAAACCAACAAATCATTTAATAAAATCAGCTTGAAAACCCCAATACTTACTACTGTCAGAAGAAAAAAATGTAGCCATGACAAGACTTCCATGCAATAGAGACAAAGCAATACAAGTAAAGGAAGTTTTTCTCACTTCAGAGAGACACCCTTAAAGCAGGAGTTAAAGTGATAGGGGAAACACATCATAAAAGGTTGGAGGAAAGGTCAGATACAGTGACCTAAGTTATGAATGAAACAACTCACATTTAAAATAAAGGAATTGATAATGACTTCCAGCCACCGTATCAAAAGCAGCAATGGCAGCCAAGAAAACACAAGGCAAAGAAGTCAAAGGAGCTGGGTGAACACACACATGCCAGAGGCAAGCCAGACCCTGCAACACATTCACCAAGAGCCCCTGTTCACCCTCAGAGGCCTTTGGTCGCCCCCATTAAAATGAGCTGTCTCACTGAAGCTGTCTTCTGAGAGTCTGTTCTGCCCATGTGGACTAGAACTTTGATGCCAAAGAAGTATGTTTAGGGCTTCTTAAAATACTGAAAAGACTTGGAGGGAGATCTGAAGTGTTTCATTCCTGTGGCTGTGGCTTCATTTTGTAGCAAGGTTGTGTGATCGATCTCTGTCCTGGTGTTGTTACTCTAGATATTCACAATTATATTTCTAGAGAGGATACTTACAATAGTTGCCTCTAGTCCGAGCTTTTATGTCTCTAACAGCCATTGAGGCTAATTACTGCTGTATAGTTTCTGCTACCACCTCATCATCCTTGTGTAAAGATTACATATCATCTGATTAGATGATTGTCTCTTACCCCGTCCTTCTGTTTCCTTTCCATCTTCCCCTCTCTCTCTTCTTTTAATTTTTTCATCTTTGATTTCTTTCTTCAGACAGAGTTTTTCTATTTTTGATTGTGACCTGGAGGTAGCTATTTAGATCAGCCTGGCCTTGAACTCATGATCTTGCTACATGGTAGGTTCCTAATGTAATTCAACACATGTGGCACTTTGTGTAATTTACAGGCAAACAAATTATCTTTTGGATGGCGAAAAATTGCCGAAGGTTTTATGAAGATGTTTTTGACAAAGTTACACCAGAGTCTGTCTGTCTGTCTGTCTGTCTGTCTGTCTGTCTGTCTCTCTCTGTCTCTGTCTCTCTCTGTCTCTCTCTGTCTCTGTCTCTGTCTCTCTCTCTCTCTCTCTCTCTCTCTCTCTCTCTCTCTCTCACACACACACACACACACAGAAGTGTGGGGGGAGACAAGAGAGGAGAAGGAGGGAAGGAGGGATGGATAACTAGAGGGAGAGAGAGACATATCATTGTATAGGAAAAAGATGTAATTCTAAAGTAGGATTTTATTATATACATTTTTTTATCTCTTGTATTTTTGAGAAGAGTGGTTAAAAATGAGAATTTACATTTTCATATTGAACTGAAAGTTGCTAAATAGTCCTTAAGAATTCCTGGCTGATCTTAATTGAGTCTGAGAATAACAATGTGATTTCCTAGAAAAGTATGTAAGCTTTAAAATATGCATTTAAAATAAAGACATTAAAATAATATTAAGTCTAAAAATCCAGTTATTTTATTTTTATTATATCATTTTATTAATTAAAAGATGATGCACTAAAGAAAAACTCAAAATAAGATGTTATGAATGAAATACATGCCATTTTCTTCTGTGATGAATTAAGAATACTGGGTTTCTGTCACAGAAGATAATGTCCAGTACTGACAACATTTCTCCAGTTGCCTTTTCATGTTTCAGAAATGTCTTCTTTCTTTCCTAATCTGAAATGCTGGTGTTATGATCCAAACTATGAATTTAACTTATTTTTTAAACCTGCATTGAAAAGATAAAGTTAAAATCAAATATAGTAATAAGCTGCTATTGCTGAAAAGGAGAAGACTTTGATCTAAAAACTGTGATGATTTAGTGTCTTCCCTGATTGATTATGGGCTAGCTCCCGTCTTCCTTCGTTTAACTGAAGAGCTTATTATTGGCATTGAAAGGAAAGCCTGGAAAGGAAAGTGTGCATTTCAAGCAATACTTAACAATAAATGTAAAACACCCAAGGAATAACTGCTTCTTTCTAATTGCACCCAATAGCTATAAAAACTTATAGGCTTTATATTTGATCATCTTAAAACAGTTAATTATTTGAAATCTTTTTATTTAATGTTCCAGTGATGAATCTCCTATATGTGCAACAGTGATGCATTTGGTGGAGGATTGTATGACATCCACTGGGACTTACTTTGCTTTCCTGTTTCTTTTCTTCTTTTTTTTTTTAACTTTTATTTTTTATTTTTTTACTTTCTTAATTCAATATTTTATTTATTTACATTTCAGATGTTATCCCCTTTCCCCATTCCCCCCACCCCTTTTAACCCCCATCCCATCTCTCCTCCTCCTTTTTTGCTTTTATACCATTTAAATTAAGGTCAGTTCTTGGTTGAGGAACTAGCAATACAATAGATGCAAATAGTCAAGGAACAAGCAGTACAATAAACCCACTTCCCCTTGGTCTTCTATCTTTACTAGTCTGCTTTTTTAAAGCCCTAGTCTCAGCTTGAAGTTTTGCTTCAGGGGATCTTAATATTAGAAGGCGCTGATTCTGACACTGTGCTAGTACTCTCCCAGAATCTCTCAAGCACTTATCCTCTAGGCAAGAACTCAATCCCTTCTCCGTTTTGCCTATGTAGAAACTGAACCACAGAAATGAACCATCTTTCAGGTCTTCCAGCCGGTAAATGGCTAACCCAGGGCTTAACCTCCAAAGTCCCAGTAATCCACATGAAAGCAGTAACATTGTTACTTAGAGAATGTTATCATAATGAAAAGTGGTCTGATGGACATGCTGTTTTGTTCCATGGATTATTGTCTTAGCTAGTGTGCGAGCTCTGTGTATGTGCCTGCCTGTGTTTATACAGTTTTAATTCCGTGTGGGTCCTTTATGATGAGGATTCTTACTGAGGAAAGAAAACTTGTTGGCTTCATTCTTCTCTCCCCTTTCCTCTTCTTTTCTTCCTTCTCCTTCTCTTCTGTCTCATTTCTCTTTCTCCCTTCTTCCCTCCTTCTCTACTTCCCTCCCTTCCTCCTTCCTTCCCTCCCTCCCTCTCTCCCTTCCCTCCCCTTCCTCCTGATCAACCTCTTTCTTTTTTTGTGCAGAGGACTAAACCCTGGGCTCTCCCACTGAGGTATACCCTCTTGTTCTTTTTCAGATTTTCTTGAGATAGTATCCTGCTTGTTTGACACATTTGAATGACTTTCTATCCCTCCTTTCTTTCCTTTTTAAAAATTACTTTTGTTTTTTTTACAGACCAGTCATTACCCACCTTCTGGTTTGCCCTCCCACAGTTCTTTATCCTATTTCTACTCTACCCTGACTCCAAGAGGATGTCTCCCCCCCAGCACCCCTCCCCCTCACCAGACTCCCTGGGGCCTCCAGTGTCTCAAGAGTTAGGCCAGGCAGTCCACTGCTGTATATGTATCTGGGTGTGGTGGTGATAGGGCTTTTATCAGCGAGCATATGGTGCCTGGTTGATGGCTCAGTGTCTTGAGAGATCTCAGGGGTCCAGGTTAGTTGAGACTGTTGGTCTTTCTATGGGGTCACCCTCTTCCTCAGCTTCCAGCCTTTTCCTAATTCAACCACAGGAGTCCTGGACTTCTGTCTATTGGCTGGGTATAAGGATCTGCATCTGACTAAGTCAGCTGCTTGTTAGCTTCTCAGAGGACGACAGTGCTAGGCTCCTGTCTGTAAGGACACCATAGCATCAGTAATCATATCAGTAATAGTGTCAGGCCTTAAAGCCTCCCCCTGAGCTGGATCCCAATTTGGGCAGGTCATTGGACCTTCTTTCCCTCAGTCTCTTCTCCATGTTTGTTCCTGAAGTTCTTTTAAACAGGAACAATTCTGGGTCAGAGATTTTGACTGTGGGATGTCAACCCCATTCCTCAGTTGATGCCCTGTCTTTCTACTGGAGGTGGGTTTTACAAGTTGCCTCTCCCCACTGTAGGGCATTTTATCTAAGGTCCTCCCTTTGAGTCCTGAGAGAATCTTACCTCCCAGGTCTGTAGTACATTCTAGAGGGTCCCCCGAACTCCACCCCCCCACCCCCGCACGAGGTTGCTTGTTTCTACTCATTCTGCTAAGCTTCTAGAATAGCTGGAATGGCATGATCTCCAGACCTAGCAGGAGTGAAATGGTTGAAACTAAGTGTTTTGCAGATTGTTGGCGTATACTAGAAAAGTAATTTTCATAAATTGGGGAATTCAACAGGAAGTTGAAGGCCAAATGAGTCTCTGAACTCCTTTTCCCCCAACAAGGTTACTTATTTACAGTGAGCACGCACAACCTATGCTCTGCCCGGCATGCTCTGCTCTAGGATAAAATTGTGAGCCTTGTCTTCCGTTGATCTTGATAAATTGTAAATCTTACCACCACCACCACTTCCCACTCTGCTGTGTCAGAGTCTGGTTTCTTATATAACCACAAAATTCCTGGTGGTCCTTTTGATTCTAAGGAAAACTGGGTCCAGGAGAGTCCCTGATGTTCCTTGGCTTTGGAACATATCACAGGGCATATCCCTGCCTCAGAGATGTCTAGTGTGGTATGGGATCTGTACATAAGTAAGCATGGATGGTATCTATGGATGTTGTCTAGATTTGGCTGCACTTAGAGTTGTTTTGCTGAATTTGTTGACTAAAATTATGGTTATTTTTTACTTTCTTTGTAAACAGTTTCTTTGTTATACTCATTTTAAAATTTTTGATGTGATATATGGGAAGAAAAGAAACTCTCTTACCTTTACGTTTTTGGCATCGGGCTATCTGTAGCATACTACGAAATACCCTGGATATTTGTCTGACTTCCAGACTGTATTTAGACTCTCTCCAAACTAGTCTTTGTTGTTGGATCTTGTTTTCCTGCCTCACCTGAAATATCTGGCCTGGCTTTGCAGCAGTGAGCTGTTTCCAGTCGCTGCCCTTGCCTGCTCCCTCGCTGCTGCTGTTCTCTAGGTTTCGATCCCAGGTTTTTCAGTCTGACTTGTTACCCACTTCTCTCTGCTGAAGAGATTGATTCCCTCACATCCTACAGGTACTCCCCTGTGCTACTCACAGTCCACCTGCAGGTTTGGGCCAGCTCTCCTGCCGCTTTTTTCTCATTGGTTCACTTTACACCTTGTGTTCTACATGCAAGCAGTGTTACTTTAATGTGAAGTCACCCAACGTTCTTTCCAACGCATTCCTTCTTTACTTCATAAGCGGTTTATGATGCTGCTTTACTCTTGATGAACCAAATTAGTGATTCAGGCATTCCCTAAGTTTCTCATTTTCAGCATTTTGTTCTTCAGCTACCACACCCTGCAGTCCCTTCTTTGGGATGTCAACTCCATGTCTCTGTCCTCCCATACTTCATAAGCCACAGTTCCTTAGTTTTAATTCTTCTTCAAATACCATCTGTTCCAATATAATTATCCCCTAATTTGTTTCCCAGCATCCAGTCCCACACTTCTCTGATCCACTCCTTATCTTACTGTTGGAGGTGTCTTTCTAACACTCAAAACTGATTCCACCATTCGAAGGATTTACTCTTGGTATGACATAATCCCAGAGTCCTCAGCCACATGCTGTAAGATGCAGAGGACAGTATAGAATTTTCTTATAAAAAAGGAGGAGGAGGAGGAAGAAAAAGAGGAGGAGGAGGAGGAAGAGGAGGAGAATGAGGAGGAGGAGAGGAAGGAGAAGAAGAAGAAGAAGAAGAAGAAGAAGAAGAAGAAGAAGAAGAAGAAGAAGAAGAAGAAGAGCTCAAATCAGAAGCACTTCATAAAGCAATTAAGTGCTTCGAGAATCCCACACTTGTGGTAGATGTCCTGGGTCTCTTTAGCTTTCTGAGCATGACACACTCTCCTGTTCACAACTTCACAGATCTTTCCTTTCAAACTTCTCTTTTCAGATGAATACTTTCTACTTACTCTTTGGTGCACCGTCTCTTCTTGGCTGTTAGCATTTCTGTTGTCTGGATGGTGGATTAAGCATCCCAACAATGTGATCTTCAAGACAGCTTTTATATCCTGAATCTGTTGATGCCTTTAGATCTATTTTGAGCAGGATCAGAACCCAGCAGAGTAAAAGAAAACAGAAATGCTTTAAGTATTTTTAAGTGGAGGAATACAGATGGTCTTTAAAAGGGTAGAGTATAGGTTTTTATATTGGTCTATAATATATTTTATTCTTAAATTTGGCTTCTTATAAGTCCATCTCTATAAGGCACTGAGAACTTCATTTGCCGGTTAAAGGGAACTCAGCTCCATGTGTTTCTAGTGCTGGTTGTTCTGATTTTCTGTAAAGACCACATCACACAGACAACATCAATGAGTATCTTCTTTAAGGTATTACTAATAAAGTTTGCCTGGTATGGCGTGTTCACACAGTAGTTGTTTGCTTATATTTATTAATATTTATGTGGACGACTACCTGCTTTACCTAACTCATTTTTAGCACAGTGCTGGCTCCTCTCTGCTGCCAATTTCATTTCTGAATTCTCTGCCTTTATTTGCCTTGCTCTATACTTACTATCCTATAAGGCCGACTGAACAGCACGTTCACTGTGGCTTCCGGTGGAGTCCAGGAAATGGAACTCACAAGCAGAAGGTGGTGAGCAGGAGACGACGACGACTCTAGCTTAACTTCCTGCTACTAGATATGGTGACTCCAGCATGGCTGTTACACTTTGGAGTCATTCCATGCCCACAAGCTCCTGACTATTGATCTAATCGGTCTCTGGTCACATCTTTTTGTGCCCCTTTGTCTCTCCAAGCCTAATGTTAAGATTAGTGACTTTACAAATTTCCTGTTTCAAATTCTAGAAATCAAACACAGCTAGTGTTGATTTTATTTAACCGTAGCAGTACCACTGTGAAGACTCTGTACGTAATCAAGCTCTCATCGAGTGTTCCTCTTACCTGATGAGATTAGGCATGGCAGCAAGCACCATATAGTGCTGACTGAGCAACAAAGGCTAAATGAAAGCTTATCAAAATAATTAAGTGGTCAGTTCAGTCAGCTTTCCACCACCGGGAACCTTGACTTTTTCTTAAGTAACTCCTTCAAATGGATAAGATTAGGAATTACTGATTATTGGATCTCAAAGAACTTAATGCTCTCCATACAAATTATCGTAAATAACTAAAATCATTTGATTAGAATGACACAGTCTAATTTTTTACAATGAGCAATACATTTATTTCTTTTAGAGAATTGTGTTGATTTCATAAACATTTAGGAGTGTTTTCCAGACAGTAAATAGAGGAGCAGTTTGCTATTTGTGACTGATACGAAGGTGGATGCAAAGATGGTAGAAGAGAAAATGGCAGTATGGCTGTTGCTGATGTGGGTGTGTACTGATGGGGGAAACCAAGATGCTGATTTTTAGCATAAAACTCACCCACTGGAGGTTATCCTTCAAGCTGTGTGTATCTTAAATCCATTACATTAAAACGTATGCACATGGATGGGTATTTTGCAAGAACTGTAAATTATCTCACAGTGGGGTATTAGATCAGCTTATAAACACAAGAAAATAATTGCTTACAAAGAACAAGACAGGGATGTGGAAAGAAAAATATGACAGAGGAGAAAGATGTGAAACAGTTCCTAAAAATCACTAAAACGTAAGATTTATGTCAAGGAAACACTGCTGGGCACCTGGAAAATTTGAAGGCTTATACTAAATAATGTTTAAGAGTTTTTACCCTGAGAGACTTGAATGTTCTAGAGTTTAAAGATAGGCTTACTATCTAATAGTGAGAAATCATGTTTTGGATGGCATACTAATTTAACAGGTATTTTGATGTGCTTTCCTTATTTTTAATAACTGGGGATCATTGTTAAGAGTTAAGGGAATTACTATTAAAATAAAATTTGCCAGTAGACCCCTTATTTCTACTTTGCCAATTGAATTTCTACATCACGATGTCTGTATTGGAGAGCAAGGTGAAAAGTGTCTTCCCAATAAGGTATTTAAAACATCTGTCCAGAAAGATGCGAGTTCCCAAACCCCTTACCGATATTTTATATTATAATCATGATTTTTAAAAGCACACTCCTAGCTGGGTATAGTGGCATAAACCTTTAATCCCAGCTTTTGGAAAGTTTGGGGCCAACCTGGTCTACAGAAAGAGTTCTAGAGACATTCAGGGCTACACAGAGAAATTCTGTCTCAAAAAACCCAAAACCACCACCCCCCAAAAAAATGACTGCTCTTAGAAATGAGAAGACATTTGCTGATCGTTTTTTTTTTAATCGATTTTTTAAAATCTTAATAGTGAGAAATTATTGAATCCTCCAAAATTTGATGATTCTTAACAAATTACAACTAGTGACAAAAGTATCTGATTGGAATAAATCTAACATAATCTCACATGGGGCAGTGCATTTTGATCTTTGTTAAATCATGTGACTTTTATAAGAGTTCTGTGACATCTGAGATGGTACACAGGAGGGTGTGAGAATGGTGCGAAGGTGGGAGCTGCGGTGATGCAGGAGAAAGCGACAGTGCGGATGCAGCTTGCACTGCTCTTCGGGGGTACATTCTCTGAAAGATCATAAGTCAGAGTTATTTAGTTCATTTTGTTTTGTTCTTGTTAGCGGTGAGTACCTATCTCAACCCTAGTAATTCCACGGCGAACACAAGTTTCCTAGATGGTATAGCAAATGATCTGAAAAGTTTGCCAATAAAGTTGCATTTTTTAAAAGAAAATATTGTACAAGTTAGACATGTGTATTCAGGAAAAAAGGCATGCAGATTTAGGTATTTAAATTTAGAATTCTAGATGTATCCTATAAAAGAATGGGATTTTGCTTAGTTAATATTTGCTAGAGCAATCTAATTATTTGATTTCCACAATCTTGTCCAGGTCTTATGCTGATGTGAAGTGAATAATCCAACACGTAATAAAGATGACTGTAAGAGTTTATAGGTAGACATGCCTCTTAGGAAGGTTAAATTTTTTCCAACTAGGCTTTTATCATTAAATTTCTTTAGGCTGCATCCGTCCACATGATTTCTGACAAGCATTGAGTTATCAGTGCACACGGGCAATAAGCCATAAATTCACCCCATAAACACGAATTCGTGTTCACAAGGACACTGGTGTGGAGTCTCACAGAGGTTTCTGCACTGGGGTGCAGTAGGTTTCAGCTGCTCTGGGTAGGACACTTTCATCCCCTGCTGCGTAAATGCAGTACAGGGAAGAGCCTCAGCGTGGAGCTCAACCACAGCAGACAGCCGCTCCTGGTGCCCTACCACCTTGGAGCAAGGTCATTCCGAGGCCCTCCCTCTGCCTTTCTCCCTCCTTTATTCAACTGGGAATTTAACAATGCAATCTTGAGTGGAGTCTTCAGACTATAGCATTAACTTATTGAGCAACTGTACCTGCTTTTAAATTTTAATGATGCATTTTTAATATGATAAATGTAGTATACTTGAATGATTTTATATGCAGGTCAGATAAACTATAATTTTTTTTTTTTGGTTACTCTTCAAATATTACTTTGTGAATAACGCCAATAGAGTTAGAGATATACCCGTGACTTTAAAAAGACGGTAGTTCTGTCTTGAGAAGCAGAAAGCAAATATAGGCAGCAAACGCTTTCCTGATTTCAGAAACGAGGATACTCTCAGACATAATTGTTAAGAGAGAAAATATGACTTGTCAATATTAGAGATGAAAGTGTTGAAACAAACTTTATGGAAACAATGTTAGGATGAACTGTAGAACTTTGAGAAGTTTTGGTGATTAAAACAGAAAATTATTTGGAAATTACATTTATTTAAAAATTGGGCCCTTTTGCCCATTGTAGACACTTTAATCTTACAACTGGGTGGGGAACTAACAATAATCAAAAAAATAAATAAATAAATAAAAGGGCGGGTCTAGTTTTGTTTTGTTAAACCCATTTAATTTACAAAGTGAAATGCAAGACTGAGGTGGAAGATTGAACCAATTGTCTAGGTAATTAAAAGGGCTCCCTGAAATTACTCCAATTATCTGGATATTTCACAGGAAGGGAAAGATGCTTTATTTAAATTGATAGAACATTAAACCAATTTCTATAGTTTATGTTTTCTTGAGGATGCAGTATTATTTTGAACATGGCTTTTCACAAATAATAAAATAACCCATGATTGATTTAGACAAATTTTTATTTTCTGATAATACTTTTCCTTTTTTTACAATGTTTGTTTTGTTTTACTTTTTTTCTAATATGGAATTAACATCCATGTTTAATTTTTGTGTTGCTATTTTGGACTCTTGTACATACTTTACAAATGTGCAGATCACTGAAACCTAAGATAATTGTCTTCAAACAGCTTTTCCTGAAGGGAAGCATGAAGAGTTTAGAGGGCATCTATGTTTTCCAAAAGGATGTATTTGCAAATCACTTTGGTAAATTACGTGTAGTTTAATAATACTTATAAAAAATTGCCCAGCTTAGTCTTGGCTTGAACTTGTCAAGCTGTATCCTGAAAATCAGTACAAAGAGCACAGGCTTTTTTGAAAATTAAAATGACCACTATGCAGACAGTGTTTCGATATAGGGTGACTGCAATAAAGAGAAGTCAAATATATTCCATACATGTGCAGAAATAGATGAGAGAACATTAGTGGCTAAGATCAGAATCTTGCATATTTTGGGGAAAGCATACACCATAGGATATGTTTTGTGTTATTGTTAAACCACAGAACAGTAGTATGTTCGATGCAAAGGTAGCCTTATTTGTCTTCCTTTCTTTCAAAGAATTTATAAAGGTTCAGAATGAACTTAACCCTGAAGTTAGTTTTATAAACTGCATAACCTGAAGAAAGGAAACAAAACAGGAAATTACAGAGTCACAGCGAATACTGTGACGGGTGTCATGTTGTAACTGATAATATTTATCATTGATGTTCCTGAGATAATAATAACAATAATTTGTAATAGTATTTGATTCAAATTTAAAGCTTATTTTACATATTTAAACTAGTTTGCTGATTATGTAAAGTATACAGTCTTAGACGACAAAACTGAGCTTTAGTGAGAAGCGACAGTGTGCCTGGGCTTCTGTGGGAGACACCTGGCTCTCCTTGACCTTGAGGAACAAACACTGCATCTACATCTGCTTTTTTCACTCGGATTGGAGTACAAAACGTTGAAACCCTTTGTGCAACCCTTTGTGTGTTTTGTGGTCTGCACCAGACTATGGCCTCTTCCCTGGCAGTCACCTCGATTTCCTTTTACATCCTTTCAGCTCGGCACAAGGAACGAGACAGAGTCATAACTGGATAAGCTGCAATGAGTTGACACACACTATGATTCTTCTGATATATGCAAACAGCACAGTGTCACTTGGCATGTCTGCATGGAAGCAAGTCAGCTGGACACCTCGAGGTTCGCTTTCACCTTCCAGAGGGAATAGGTATGTCTCTCAGGGGGAATAATAAAACTCCACTCCTAATCCAAGCACTTGTAGCAGGACTTCAGAAAGCATCATATAGATTGCAACTAGTGAGCATGAAAGACAGACTATGAGTGAGATTACCCTCTGTGAGGAAGGCAAAGATGAAATTCTAGGTTCATATGTTCCCTGGCCTCTTTGCTGAGATTACAAAAGTGTGCGCATTTGCTCGTGTGTGCTTTGGACATTAATTTACTAGAAACTGAATTGCATCCAAAATCTATTTCTATTCTGGCAGAGGAGCATGCCAAAGCTTTTTTTCTTTATGTACTTTTGGCATATGTTCAATTATAATTAATTCTTAAAATAATATTTTACTTCCATTCCGGTTTGAAGAAACGAAGTCTCACCAACAGTTACTTGCACCAGTAAGTGACTAGCCATGTCTAAACTGTAGTGACTGCCAAGGCTGATTTGGGGATACAGATTAGTAGGTTCAAAACTTACAAGCGATAAACATGAATCCAAGGGTCTCCTTCTGGACAGAGTGTCGCTTAATGTAAGTGTTATTGTGCAGACTATTGGAGTCATCTGAAATGACTTCTTGTCTTCTGTGTTGCTGGTGCTCACAATTAAAATAAAGCTGTTTTCTCTTATGGTGTATACTTAGTGCTTAGTATGTAGTGGTGGTTACTCGGTAAGTAGGTACTGAGGGGCCTAGAAGCATGGCTCAGTGGTTAATAACACTAGAAGTCCCACCAGAAGACCCGGGTTCTATTCCCAGAACCCATGTCACAACCATCTGTAACTCCAACTCCAGAGGATCAGATGCCTTCCTATAGCTTGTCTAGGCAGTCGACATTCATGTGGTAGACAGACACACATGTAAGCAAAACAGCCAAATATATAAAATAATTTTTTAGAAATTCTTAAAAGTGACTGAATAAATGAATACTGTCCTTCCCCGAGAACATACGAACATTTATTTTCTGCAAAACTATTCTAGTGACTTGCTGGATTTGGGGCCTGTGAGGATGTAGACTTGCCAATCATATTTTTAAAAAAATGAAACATAATGTTTTAATTATAGAAAGTGAAGATTTTTTAAAAGATTTTCTTCCTGACCTCCTCAGCATGCAAGGATAAATTTGTATATCTTTAGACTGAATTTTATTAGAATGTTTTACCTTTAAAATATTGTTTGGGTTGCTGACTCGGGTTTCATAAAGCTGACTCAGCAAGGAAAGGCCCTACTTGATGGTTTGAATTTGATTCCTCAATTCTATGTGGTGAAAGGAAAGAACTAGCTACTGCAAATTGTCCTTTGACCCCCAAATACATGAAGCTACACATACAAAACTAAATGAATGAAAAAATTTACTTTAAAAAACACATTTTGACTTGAGACAAGGGCAGAATTTCTAAAAGGGCCTTAAAGACACTTTTGATATTTTGTGCTATGTGTTTATATGAGGTAGCATTATCAGCTAAATGAAATAAAAATAATAATCAACTCTAAAAAAATCTTGAAAATGCTCTCTATTCTATAGTTATTCAACATTCAGTCAAAATTTAATTCTTTATGTAAAAAGTATATAACTTACTCACATTTGCTTTCATTTTAAGAATATTTTTAAATTTATTATTATTATTATTATTATTATTATTATTATTATTATTATTATTTTGGTTTTGTTTTGTAAAAGAGAGTGAGCATGTATGCCATGGTGCATATGATTCAGAGGACAACTTGTGAGAGGGAGTTCTCTCTTTCCACCTTATGGGTTCTCGGACTTGAACTCAGAATGACAAGCTTGGTAAAAATCACCTTTGAATTCATTTTAATAAGTGGTTAAATTATATGCATATCAGATAATTGTTTCAAAAATACATTTAACAATTGGGAATCAGGGAATGTTTGACTTGTATATTTATTTTGTATTCCCCAAGCTATAGGGAGGTAAGATATTGGTGTATCCAAAACAAACTTTTAGATTGTGTCCTGGGCCTAATCTGAGGACACTGGAAGGGAGGGTAGCTCTGGTGCCTGTGTAGCTTGTGGTAGAACCCCTTAGAATTCATGACATCAAACTGTACTCCCAGGAAAAGGATCACATATAAGAATGAATTCGGTAGGACTTGAAGCCAGGGTGGTAAGGAACGAATACTTGTTAGACGACACAAGAATAATGTTGAAAGTGTACGGGGAAAGGAGTCGTACTGAACTGGACAGACTGTGTAGCTCATTTTTGTTGAGTTTAAGATAGGGAATGGTCAGTTTTAGTCCAATAAAGATGATTAGACAACAGGAGTCAGTCAAGACAAGGATCTGTATTTCCTTAATCAAAGTATGATGTGTGTGTGTGTGTGTGTGTGTGTGTGTGTGTGTGTGTGTGTGTGTGTGTGTTTTCAAAAGACTAACATGAACAGAGGGATAGTTACAGCCATTCCCACACAGGATTGTCATAATGACTTAATAAATCTACATCTCAAATTAACCTGTTAAGGACTCAATACTGAGAACTTGATTTGATATAGGGAGCTCAGACAGGAAACAAAAATACACTCCCCCAGGAAGCAAAATCCTATTAAAAGATCCTGAGGAGAAGGAGATCAATACAGGATTATGTTCAGATTATGTTTTTTTAGTTGAGGTACTGGCATGAACAATGATCCCAGAAGGAGCTTTGTGATTAAGTACCTGTGGTAAAACATTTTTACGTCCTAGGCAGGTTCAACTTGTGTGATACAAATGAGACTTTACTATTGTCATCTCTCTCTTTTTTTTCTGTGGCATCTGAAATCTGAGGTTGATCCACTTAAATTCACACACACACACACACACACACACACACACACACACATTCATTTAATATATATATACATACATATATATATATATATATATATATATATATATAATTTGTGTGTGTGTGTGTGTGTGTGTGTGTATCTACATACACAGAGGAAAAGAAATCACCAGTGGCCATCTGTGTGGATTAACATTTACCCTATCCCCATTTCTTGGTGCTTGCCTGGGGCATGGCATATATGTATTATAAAAATATATTTGCCAAGCTGCAATAAAATCATGGTCAGCAAGATGGAAATGTAGTGTTTGAATTATATCACAGCTATAGTTGGTTGAGGGTTCAAACTCAAGATCATACAAATTCCAGGAAGGAATCTTGGGCCTGTTACTACAAAATTGAGTTTATTTTTCTTCATTTGATCTGAACATATGTGGGTGATATTAAGTCTGCAGATGGAACTGAGCACAGAGACCCAGGCAACTATGAATAACGTGATAAACAGAAGAATCAAACACATTTGAACAGGATGAATATCCAGGTCCAAACAAAAAGACGGAGGCACTAGGTGCTTACTTGTGCTGGCACAGCCTGTCTATGTTTATGAGACACACTGTGAACATGCATACTTGAACTCAGTCTCCTAGAATGGATCTCTGCCTGTCTTTTACTGTCACTGTTATATTGCTGTGAAAAGACACTGTGACCAAGGCAACTCTCCTGAAAAAGAAAGCAGTTAACTTGAGACTTGCTTAGAGTTTCTGATGTTTAGTTCCTTGTCATCTGGTAGGGAACATGATGTCATGCAGGCAGACATGGTGCTGAGAAAGTACTGAGAGTTCATGAGAGTTCTACTTCAGACAGCACAAAGAGTAAAGGGAAGAAGGGAGGGAAGGAGGAAGAAAGGAAGGGAGAGAGAAAAAGAGAGAGAGAGGGGAGGGAGGAAGGGAGGGAGGAGATACTACCAGGCATGGCATTTTGAAACCTTATAGCTCACTCCTAGTGACATATTTCCTCCAATAAGGCCACAACTACTCCAAGAAGTGCACACCTCCTAGTCCTTATGATCTTCCAAATAGTCAAATAGTTCCACCCCCTGGTGACTAAACACTCAAATATATGAGGCTATGAGGGGCCATTCTTATTCAAACTGCCGCATTTAATGACACTTTTCCTTGTATAAAAGACATCGAAGAACAAAAACCAAACTTCTCAGAGAAAAATAGTATCCAGATTGTAGTTCTCAGATGAGAACAAGGCACCTGAGACTTCGAAGTTTAAGACTTTGTATAAATGTCTTGTTTTTTGAGATTTTTTCCATCCTTTATGAAGATTTAGATCCATACAGATATCAAGATACATATAAATAATTCTGATGAAAGACAGACAGACAGACACACACACACTCATGTTGTTGCTATTTTTAGGTTTCTTGCTCATTGCTGGGTTCCCCCCCCCTCCCTGCCCTCTACATCTCTAAACTGTCCTGTGCAGAAGGGTTTGGTATACACACCTTCATTCAAGAATCCCAACATAGACAGGGGCACCTAACTGTCATGGTGGAGAGACTCTGCCTCATGTTGATAAGCTATCCCATGGTAGTTTGGGATTTGAGTTTACTTAAGCGTACAAACTTAGCATGCTTAAGAGTTTCTTTTGTGCTGCTTCACATGTTCTAAAATATTGCTAATGATTTAGTATATGTTCAGTTCTTATCTATTGCCTTGTGGTAATATGTATTCTTTTTTCTATTTGTTCTTCTACATTCTCCACTTCATATGTGTGGTAAAGTCCTCCCAATAAAGCCAAATTCATCTTCTGTTTAGGTAACCTGATAATGGATTAATAAAATGCCTTCTGAAATATCCATGGTTACTCCTCTATTAATCTGAGGCTTACTGGCTCTAAGTTAGACTTCTGTGTAAGGATCATTGTTCACAGAGTCCCTTTGTCAGTCTTTTCTTTCCCCTGACAGAATATATAAAACACTGTACATTAGAAAAAATAACAGAGGTAAACTCCTCTGTTCTACTTTATGGAAAAAAACACGATTACACTGATTTCCCCCTTCGGATTCTTGCCTAGAATCATGGAAGCTAAAGTACTCATTTTGGTATCATTTACCAGAGTTAATTATAACACACTCAACTAATATAAAATACCTTACTTTCCAGCTTCATTAAACTCTATTATAATTACCCTTTATTATTTCAATCTTCAAAGTCCTTTGCTTTTGAGGGTGGGTGTGAGTGGGAGTATGGTGGAGAAATATTTTGAGTATTGGAAGATGAAATGACCTTTGGATTACTCACTTTTGAACCACGCTTCACTCTTTTGCAGCAAATACGTGTAAGTTGTCATGGAAATGCATGACGGTTATGTACCCAGTGTGGGAGTAGATTCAGTGGTCTCCACTGTTCTTATAAGAAAGGAGAGATGTTCAAATTAAATTAGAGAAAATACTGAATGTTCTTTAGCATTAGTTTGAACGATGGCCAGCTGCAGGTGCATGATGCAGAATTGGATATTTCTTTCCAGACAGTGGGCTTTGTGATACAGAGGTGTAAGTGCTTCCACTTAGAGTGTTGGGGGGAGTGTGTGATACAGCGGTAGTTTGGAAGCACAGCTACCCTTAGGCTAGCTAGTCTTATTTTGGACACTCTCCTAAGTACTCTCCTATGTTTTCCGTCTTGTAATATAAATCTCATTACACGGAACAGATTAAGTACTTAAAACTCTTGCATTTCTGCTTTAGCGTGATAGGCAATGAGTCAGAGGTTTCAACCTTTATAAATTGAATGTATTAATATGCATGCAGAGCTAAATCCCACCTAGGTGTCTGCCTAGCAGACAGGTGTCACTGAAGCTTATAGACAGAAGTGATTAAGACCTCCACTCAACAACAAGCAACAAGAGTGGGAAAGGAGGCCCTGAATTTGAGAGAGAGCAAAGATGAATACATGGAAGAGTGTGGAGGGAGGAGAAAGAAGGTGTGTGTGTGTGTGGGGGGGGTGACGTGGCTATATTATAATCTTTGAAAATAAAAACAAATAATTAAAAACACATAAATGCAGTATCTGGAGTTAGATTGCTTAACTCAGCAATCATGTGCTGTGGAATGAGGGGTTTTGTGATGTTGCCTTGGACCAGGTATCTCGAGTCTTGACACCCTCTCAAGTTCTTTTATAAGGGTGCTAATTCTGTGTTCTAGAAACAAGTGGAAATGTGAGAATGAATTCATTATTTAGCAAATGACTTGGAGATTCAAAAACCATCACTGAACAAGTGCCCAGAATCTATAAAGGGTTCAGCTTTCAATCATGCTCTCAAGCCTGCAAAGACGAGACCCAGAGGCTGCAAAGAGCTTCCTTTCCCCAACTGTTCTTATCGTGGACAAAATTCTGAAGAAAAAAAAAAAAAGCAGTGCTCAATTTATGTTTTTCACACCTAATGAGGTGAGAAATTCTAGGCAGGCCCAAGAAACATTTTTGGTGTAGTGGAATTTGATCTTTGTGAAATTTAGCAGTTTCATTGTGACAGCTAGCTGAAATTTGCATAGTTTTCTCTTGTATTGTTTTAAAGTTCTGCTTTTTTTTTTTTTTTTTTTTTTTTTTTTTTTTTTTTTTTGCTAGTAACACAGATGGCACCGAATACAAACCAATGGTGTCTGCATCTTCTGTTCAAAGTGCATGGAAAGAATTAAATGGTACAAACCAATAATATCTGCATCTTTCTGCTCAAAATATATGAGGAGAATTAAACAGTAACTTCTACACAAGCTTTTAAGTTGGGGGATATTTTAATTTTTTTCCTTTCATTGATATTGATGTTTTTCATACACTACATTGTGATTATGGCTCCCTCTCCCTCCATCTCTCCCATCCACATTCTTTCTCTTGATTCTTAGGAAACAAACAGGCATCTAAGAATTGGAAATAAAGTAAGATATATAAAAAAGCAAACAAATCAGAATTTGACAAAACAACCAAATGAGAAAAATAGCCAAAGGGAAAGCTCAAGAAACACATTTAGATGTAGAGACAGACACATTCCTATATTCAAAATTACATAAAAACTAGCAACTGGAAACCATAATATGTGTGCAAAAGACCAGTAAGGCAAAACTAAAACCTACGAATCAAATCAAATCACACCAAACCAAACCCAAAGCCCTCACTTAACATTATTAGACAAACAACCTTTAAAGATGCCACTGAGTTTGTTTTGTGTTGCTATCTCCTGCTGGACAAGGAGCCTATCTACCCTTAAGAGATGTTTGATTTCTCAGTGAGACTTCCTTAAGCAAAACTAATTTCTGATTTGCAAATGACTGCCAATTGAAGACAGCATCTAGTTAAAGATCTGGAACAAGGGTGCACTTCCCTTCTCAGCTCTAGAACTCCATCTGATGCAGACCTGTGTAGGCCATGCTGTCTCATTCTTTGTGAGTTCATATGAGTACCAGCCCTGTTATATCTAGAAAGATTAGCTTCCTTGGTGTCTTCCATCCCCTCTTGCTCTTACACACTTCACCTCCTCCACTAAAGTGTCCTCTGGTCCCCAAGAAAGGGGGTTTGATGAAGACATTCCTTTTGGGGGCTGATTGTTTCAAGATCTCTCACTCTGCATATTATCTGCCTTGGGTCTATGTATTTGTTTCCATCCATTGCAGGAGGAAGCTTCTCTGATAATATCTGAGCATGACATACATTTACAGACATAGCAGAATGCCATTGTATTGCTATGTTCCTTTATCAGAGAGTAGCATTTGTTCCCCACCCCACTCCTAGGTCCCCAGACTCTCATTCTCTTAGCCACTTATGTAGCTTTGGGTATGAGTTCCATCTCAAAGAGTAAGCCTTAACTCAAATCAGATAGTGATTGGTTATTCCCATAAACAACTACTGCATCAATGTATCTTGCAGTCAGATCTCTGTTACAGCTCTAACAGTTTGTAGATGAGTTGTATTTTTGTTTTTTCATTGGTAGCATGCAAAGTACCTACCAGAACCACGAGTCTGTAGAGCTGAAGGTTCAATGTAAGTACTTGTTTGACTTTTTCATGTTTAATGAGTTGTGTAGGTATTGTCTTCAGCAACTAAGCCTTACCATTAGTTTGTGGATAGCCATCAATAGCTTTGGCAATAGCCTAGGTTATTAGGGGGTTCCCATGGGAAGAACCTTGACCAAGAACTCAGTTAGATGTAACCAATTTCTGGTACTAAAAAACTTCATTTGGTAACATAAAATGTAGTGCTAGAATCTGGATTTAAAAAAATATGATTAGAATTTAATCTTAAACATGAAGAAAAACCACAATATGTATTGTGTTTAGAATATATTTCCTGGTTTTGACTGACTATGGTATGGAATCATCTGTGTTCTTTTCAAGGTGCGCCACCTGCAGAATATTGAAAGAAATATTTATCCTGGAAGTTTGTATTAACAAGTTCTGCTATTTTTGCATACATATTAGTTAATTCTTCAAAGAGGTATTAATTCCTTGAGGCCACTAGAGAAGCACAACTGTACCATTATTACCTTTTATGCAATTAAGTAATACTCTCCACAAGTTTGTAATTTACTTTGAAGAAGCAACTTCATTCACTGAGAAAATAGACTAAATACACTCTTTGATTGATTATCTTGTCATCCTGTCAAGTTTAGAGGATCCAGCAGCGGATGAGAGTGGGTATCATTTTAGATTGAGAAAAGAGTATTGGATATATTAACCTATTTCTCCAAATCTGCCCTTTTTCGTCCCTATCTCTGAGTTTATTGCAATAACTTCATAGCTAGTTCCTTTGAGTTTTCTAACTCTTAACATGTTTGTGGATATCAGACAATTTTCTCTAAAGTATCACATTATTGATTTCATATCTCAAAAAAACCCCAATCACTAGCTTTTTGTTGTCTAACACCATTCACAGTGTGTATTGTTTAGTTCTATCTTTCTGTTCTCTCAAAACCAAATTGTTCCACTAAGAACCGCAGAAAAGGATGCAGGTATGAACAAGACTCCGTATAAATACCGAAGTCAACACTCACTTCAGCAAGTTATTATAAGTGATTTAAGTCTTGGCTTCTGAATGGGTTTAACACTGATAGTTTCACATTCCAGGATTTAGGGAGAATGTGGTGAGCTAAACCATACAAATATGTAGAGTGGCTTAGTATTCCTCAAGTGGACATTAGACATCAGATGTCAGTATTACTTTTGATGCTTTTGACACTTTGTTTCTGGTGTCATTATGGCTTTACATACCTTCCTCTTTTTTGCATATCAAATTATCACCCCTGTATAAGATTAGATTTTTTTTTTTTTTACAAAAATTGAATTATTATTGTAGTTCGGCTTTTTGATAAGAGTGGCAGGCAGCTTAAGCTGGTCTAAGATTTATACTTGAGGTCTAAAGTACCTGAGGTGACCTTTAACTTTTGAGCCTTCTGTTTCTATCTCTCAAGTGCTGAGATATTGAAAACTCTCTGTTTGTTGTTGAAACAAATATTTATGATCCAAATTACTAAACCATGGTTTAGTCCAGTTCTCACAAACTTCTCTGTGCTATTCTTGTACCTAGTTGTATGCAAACTATGTTTTATTTTGTCTACCAAACTCTTAGGGACACAAATTACATACTAGGATAATTAGGCTCTCTCAGTAGCAATCAAGCAAAAATAAATATGGACAAAAGGCCCTTTATCACCAAATATTTTAATACTGTATCTCTCAGGTATGCATCTCATGTTTATTTTGTGACCAGACTTCTTTATTGTTAACTTAAAAATTGACATTTGTTTAAAAGTTTTGTCACAGACTGTCTTTACAAAAATAGATATTTTTCTGACCTTAATGGACTAAAACAAACATTACTTTTAAGAAAAACCTATGGGATTAAATTGTCCCTGTATACCAAAGCATATTTTCGTGTATTATGTAATTGTATACTAGTCTTAGATGTTTACATTTTGAAACTAGTTGTTATTTAAAAAGAGGTTTACAGTCAACATTCTAGTATACAAAGAAGAATTCTCATAAACCCGCATGCCTCCTTAAGGAACTATTAGACTGTTGATAGCTGCTAGGGAATAGAAAGACAATTTTCTTAAATTCTGTGGCCCCTGGTAGGCCAACTATGCTCCAATAGATGGTCCTGTTCATTTGAATACCTATCAGTATGAATAGAACTCAGTGAGTTATAAAAACAACAACAACAAAAAGGAGTATATGAAGTTGAAAAGTGACTTGGGAAGTGGAGTGTGCATCTGGAAGGAGTTAGGAAACAGTGTAGATATGAATGTGATAATAATGTGTTGTATTTATAGTATTCCCCAAATATTAACAAAATATATTTTAAAAGAAAGAAGTTGAAAATTATATTATTTTTCTTTCTCAAAAGCACATGTATAATTATTTTAAAATGACACAAAGATGTTTCTGGCATTTCCAAAAGAGGCCATCCCTTTGTCATTTCTATGTCATTAATTTTTTTCTGGTACCCTACAATACTTACATTTTTAAGTCTCAGTCATGAGAGAATATAGAGAAGTATATTCACAAAACCCAGATATTCTTCATCTGAATTTCAGCCAAGAAGCAACTTGTCAAGCCACCAAAGCAAGATGTGTCAGTATGGAATTTGATTTATTGTATGCTTCAGTTCTTAATGGAACAGAATAAGGCAATCTACCATGATTGTTGCTTCGAGCATAAGGTTAGGGAAGCGATAGAGCAAACAACCTCAGAACTGGATGATGGAAGCTCTCTGCTGCTCCGCAGGCTTCTTACAGACATCCACCTTGGATCCCCGGGTCACTCTCAGCCAGATCATCTCAATCACTAGCCTCCTTGTGTGACATCTGAACAAGCTGAAAAATTATTTTTGAACAACTGGTAAAATAAGTGGTTTCCCTGCATCCTCTGTGGGAAATTTGGAAGTCTGCATTGTAGATATGAGAAATTCATGAGGCTGGAGTGATTTATGTCTTCCTCCAAGAATTCAGGGATTGGGGTAACAGAGAACCTTCTTATTACTCATATAACTCACTGCAAGGTCAGTGGCCAATAAAGACATCACTATCGGTGATTAATTGTGGATGGGCACCACCCCTAACTTTCCTTTGATCCCAGAGACCCAGATAAACGTGATGATGGGGCCTTTACTGTTCCAGCTTCGTCCTTCCCAGGTACCTAGCATGACATAGGAGGAGAGAATTAAAAGGAAGGAAATGAGAGGCTGATAAATGTCACCTGGGAAGTAACATGCCTCTGTTACTGAAGGTGCTTTTGCAGGATGAGAAACAGAGAGCTATCCTCATGTGCTTGTCATAACTCACACATCTCTGCAATGGCTTGTGTTTTTAAAATACCTCATTGTTAGTAACTGAGAAATAAATCTGAAGTTTGAGGGCACAGCAGTGGTTAGGACTTATTATTCGAGGACATTTAACCTAATTTACAGAGGTAGGTCTTTATGAACAGATTTTTATGTCTTTATTACAGATGGCCATGTCTATTCAATTATTTTGCTTCTTATTGCTATTCACAATCTTCAAAGCACACAAAAGCCTTTTTTAGTAAAGTTAATATACACATATACAATCTTATATATTTCTATAAATTTTTATATGCTTATCTGAAATATATTATATATATTTATTATATATATATATATATAAACACAGATACATAGAATTTTAAATTTCTTTCTCTCTTTCCCTGTGTCTCTATAAAAGAGAGCGTCTCACAAAATGCTCATTTACTCTATATACCAACCTTATTTGTAGTATGCAAGCTAGATCCTGTGAATGTGAAATATCTTGTAGCTTTCAAAACATGTTAATATATATATTTCTGCTACTGTATTTAGTAATGTTCTAAGAGATGTGTAGCTTATTGCCACTTTAATTTCATACTGGGATGAGGAATTGAATGGTTATCCTTACCATAAGAGGTAAAGCCAACTGCATTAGAAATATAACTCTAAATCATTCATCCTTCTATTTGAATTTGGTCCTCAAATCTGTTAAACTTAGCAAGAGTTTACTATAAATGGTTGTGTCTGAAACCCTGCATGTGCAGAGAAGTGCAAGTCGTTGGCACTGCTTGGAAGAAAAGTTAGTTGTGGAAGAAAGGGAGAGCGCTGCTTAACAGCAGAGTCTGTCCTAAATGACCAAGCCTAGACACTCTTGCCCAAAAGACAGGTTTCTAGAGTCAATGTCAGTAACTCCATCGTGAAAGAGCCTTTGGCCAAGCATCTGGGGGTTATCTTGATTAAGTTGAATAAATTCTCACTCTATCCAAAACCATTAGTAATTTTTATAAATTTGTATCTCAACTTCGGATTACAAAACCAAGGCCAAAATACCTTTGCAGTATTAGAATGTATTTCTAATCCCAAACACCGCCTTTGTATAATTAATGGTCAATTTAGAGATGCTATTAACACTCTTCCAGATAATGTGCATTAAAGAAGATTACACTTTAAAATGTGGAAAGATGAAAGATGGTGACTGCACTTTCTTGCCTTTGTCGTCAAGGAAGACATTTTCTCCCTTGTTCCTGTTCTCACCTTCCCCTTGTCTTTGCCTTGGTCTCCATTTTCCTTGAGTTGCCTTTGACAAGTTCATTCATGATTGGTGATGAAGAAAATGGGTCATTAATTTGAGAAGGAGTGTGGGTGCAAAGGAAGGCAAAAAAAGGGGGGGAGGGTGATATAATTACATTTAATTCAATTTTTTAAAAGATCCATTGTTTATCTTTTTGAAAAATAAAAGAAGAATAGGGAGTGGTTCTGTGAGAAAAAAAACGCATTCTGTGTTTGCATGCTAGCCTCTCCTTCCCAGTAACAAAAGGTGTTCAATGCTTTTGTGAACTTGATATCTGTAGGCGTGACAATGTTGCCAAATAATTGTGTACTCTGACTATTCATATGCTGGGAATTCTCCGGAAGTGAAAGTATTTCTTAAGCAGCCAGGAGTAAGAGGCTCTGAATGTGACCTTCAGCCACATACCCCTCGGACAGACACTTCTATAGTAATTGAACATTCCTTAGGAACATTGACCAGCATGCCTTTTTTGACTCAAGTTATTTCTTTCTTATAGATACAAGTATTTTATAAAAGGAATTGAGATTTTAACGTTTTTCTTGTTTCATGCTTATAGATATTTGATATTATAGATACCTGCAGACCACATTTATCTAAAATTATAATGCTTCTGGTGACTTAATAAACATTCAGAATGGCAACTCTTCAGGCTGCAAGCTAATGTCTGGATTTTATAAACAATGCTCTTAGCTGTGTACCCAGGATGATGGTTCATATAGTCATTGACTTGGGATTTGCCTAATTGTTTTATAGAGAACATGATTTAATCAAATGCTTAACTTATTGTCAAAAATGGTAGATTAATGCATGCACGCTTTTAGAAGTTATCTGTCTACGAGAAATCCTATTTTAGAAATCCCTTAATCCAAACACAGTCTCAGAATAAAAATAGCATTTTTTCCTTTTTCTTTCTTTCTTTTTCTTTTTTTTACCTTTTCACTTCAACCTCTGTTTCACTGTGGTACCAAATTGCTCTTCAGAAAGTCTTAAGCCTCTTTCAAGATTCTCACTAATTTCAAGTGATAACTAAAATCATTGGTTATAGATCTAGTGTCAAATAAGTCTTTATCTCTTCCTGTGGGCGGCTATCTTCTTGACTGATGTAAGTGAAAAAAGAAATGCATTTCTTTTTCCAGTTGAAAATGGACAATTTAGCCACCACATGTCTGCCAATGCACCTCTGTATGAGATGTAATTATATGTGAAATAATAACCTCGCTGCCAAATAGTTTTCAGTGCTTTGCTTTATATGAGAAACAATACATTTTTAGTTCCAAGAGGCAATGAGATAATGACATTCAAGTCAATCTCTGGCTGCTTTTACTTTCTTATACATTTTTTTTTAAGTCTATGGCTCATCCTTCTCTAGTTTTCAGAATGTTAAGATGACAATCTCTTATTATAATTTAGATAACTTAGCCTTTGGTTAATTTTCAACCCAATTTTTCCCTGAATATGGATGTTTTAAAAAGTCCATCCTCAATTTATGATAACAGGTTTTAGAAAACACTTCTGTCCTAGAAAAACGCAGCTATTGTAGTGTTAGGAGTTTATATTATGATGTTTCCACTAACCTATTTTAGTAAATTAAAAAGCTTATTCACACAGAAAAAGGAGACTAGTAAAAGAAAGTCAATAATAGCAAACAATATTTATTTAGCAATACAGGTGGATCAGCCATAATGCTAAGAGCTTTATATGCATGCCCACAGCTTTTCCTCCATAATGTTCAGAATATATGTAAATTCTTGTTCCCATATTTCATGAATCAATTTTTTTTCATGCTTGAGTTTTCTCTTTTGCATACATAGAAACTAGTCAAATTTGCACTTTCAGGGAGTATTCTTTGTGTTGCAGAGTAGAAAGCAAAGTTATCAGATTCCAAAGAGACTGTAGTCTTTTGTTTCTTTACTACAATTGCCTAGGCTCATTAAAACAAGATTTGCAGACCGAGTAATATTTGATGGTGCAGTGAGCCAAATGCCAGTGAAAAGAAGACACTGGAGTAGCATGTCATTTCTCACTTTGGAAGACATTTGGAGACTTGGAAAATTAGCACAGTGAATATCTGATTTACTTTTGCTATGCCACAGCAATCCTAAAGTCTATCACAGTGTCTTGTGATAGGACTACGGCAGCATCTTTCCTGGGAGCCTGTGGCTAGGTATGCTCCACAGTAAAATTTTGATGGTGGCTACATACATGCTTCTAACACGGCTCATCTCACACCTGGAAGACTGGTGTTAACCAATGGCTTCTATTACTTAACATCTGGATCTCCCTAGATAAGATGCTATTTTGACATGGTGAGTAGCTTTCCACTAAGATGGAGTAACATACGGTGACTGGCAATATCTCTTGTGATTCCTTGGAAGTCACACAATGTCATTTTTGCCACATGCTGTCTATATATTCAGACCATCTCTGAGGCATTGTGGAATGTGTCTATCAAAAGGTTTGAATGTCAGAAGATGAAGAACACTGAAGACCAACATGTGGTTTGGTTTCCACAACAACATATACCACAATCTAAGAGCATCATTTTATTTAAAGCTGAGAAATTTCCTTAGATCTATACCTAACTATTACAAAGACTGCAAAGATCGTCAAAGCAAATGACATCAACTCTGCTTTCCTGATACTTTACAGGCTTGTTTATAGTCAGCTAATAAATGTTTGTATAGTACATTATATCACCAAGCGAATCAATGGAAATATACTTGAAAAATGAGGTTAAGAAATTCTTCTTGAGCTTTA
Organism: Arvicanthis niloticus; assembly: GCF_011762505.2. Lineage (NCBI taxonomy): Eukaryota > Metazoa > Chordata > Mammalia > Rodentia > Muridae > Arvicanthis > Arvicanthis niloticus. The sequence continues at coordinate 23,860,755 of NC_047660.1, forward strand.
TGTGTAAGGGTTGTATCTTATCTGTGTCCTTTGGGGCTAAACATCCTATGACCTGTTGATCTCTGTATTGTATCAATTTATGGTGTTCCGTAATGGTCTACTGTTGTTTTAAAGAGAAACTTCTTTGACAAAGCATGAGAGCTACAGTTAGTTATCTGTGGTAAAATGCATTTTTAGAGTGTGGTTAGGAATTAGGATGGTCTAGTAAAATGACAGCAGAAACATCCTTTCTTAGCTCCACATTATACTAGTCCCAGGTAGTTGTCTAGGTTTTTAGTACCAGCTATGATTTCATTCCTCTTGAGGAAGTCTTAATTACTCCAATTAGACAGCCATTGGTTATTCCCAACAGCAGTGCCACTATTGCATCTTTGGAGACATCTGGCCGTGTGGCTCACTGTTATGGTTTATAGGTGGTGCATACAGATGGGATGGCTTGTCTCCCTTGGGAACTTGCATAGCACTTTCTATACTAGAGAAGCTAGGTGGTTGAAAAGAAGCTTTCAGGTTAGATCATGAAAAACAGGGTGGAAGAATTGTAAATCAGTGGACCAGCAAGTCTTCTGTGAGACAGTGTCTCCTAAATATGGTTACTTAAGGAATATTTGAACTGTAACAATACCAATAGAAATGCTAACATGAAAGGGGTTGGGGACCTCAATGTGTCCATGTTATGGATTTGGTTTATCGCATATATTATGTTATTTGGGTTTTCAAATTGCACGGGAATTCGCACATCTGTGTTTAAGACACTGTGTGTCCCTGCTCCCAGTTGGCTCTAATTGGTAAACACAGTTTCCAGTGGCTAATAGCTGGGCAGGGAGACAGGTGGAACGTTAGATTTCTTGGGCAAGGGAATCATGGGAAGAAGGTTTTAGAATCGCCATGCCAGCGAAGCAGGAGGATCAGGCAGGAGAGTTGCAGAAGACAGAGTAACAATCATGTAAGAGCTGGAGAAGAGCTGCCCCAAGGGGCCCTTCCCTGATTGCGTCTGAGGTAGCAAAGATGGAATATAGACTTTAGTAAGTAATAATTCAGGAGTATCAGAGGGGAGTTGTGACCAACGTGGAAGTTTAGGAGTGGCCCAGCCTTGTGGTGCTTAAGGCATATTAAACTAAAGGCAGTGTGTGTGTGTGTGTGTGTGTGTGTGTGTGCGCGCGTGTGCGTGTGCGTGTGTGTGCGTGTGTGTGCCTTTCAAGAATCTGGAACATTGGGCAGATAGAGAAGACCTCACTCCACTGCCAGGCTGATTTGAGTAGTGATATTCATTAATATAACAGGTCCAAGCCGGGTGGTGGTGGCGCACGCCTTTGATCCCAGCACTTGGGAGGCAGAGGCAGACGGATTTCTGAGTTCGAGGCCAGCCTGGTCTACAGAGTGAGTTCCAGGTCAACCAAGGCTATACAGAGAAACCCTGTCTCAAAAAACAATAAACATAAAACAAAACAAAAAACCCCAAAAAACTCAAAACAAAACAAAACAAAACAAACAAACAAACAAACAAAAAACCAGGTCCAAAACCCAGACAATGAATTAAAGGTAACTAATGATTGTTGAGAGAGAAAATTAGCCTCTTTTGGGGATGAGAGTCCTAATTGATTATCTAATACAAAATAGTCTTCCCTGAGATGATATACACATAAACAATAAAAGTGGAATCAGCAGGCTGTATTTATATATTTGTGCATTGTAGGGGGAAGTGCTGATTCCCTTATTAGTTCTTGATTGTGTCAACTGAAGAAGGTGAGAGGCAGTTGCTGGGCAAGGGGTAAAGGTGTGACTTCCAGGTCCCAGCAGGAAGAGAGGAGATGCAGGAAAATAGAAGGTCTTTCCCCCAGGTTTTGGAATGAGAAACATGAACAACCATGTAAGGTCTTGGGGTAGCTAGATGCAGGGCCTCCGCCACCAGTGGATGGTTAATGGAGGCTAGCTGATAAGGCTAGGGCCGGAGATTCTGCACTCAGCAACTGTGTTATCTGGCAAGTTCTAAGATAATGAAACTGTCAATGTTTTTATTCTTCGGATCAAAGGTGGGCAGAGAAACAGAGAAGTAGGGGTGGTAGCTGGCTGCCTTCCCCAGATGGGGATTGTTTGTGATCACTCCTGAGCTAAGCTAGGAGGGGCTGGGGAAAGGCAGTAGCTGGCTGTTGGCGTTGGCGGGAGCTAAGCCTACAGCAAGGGCCACAGTTCTGGGCAAAGGGAGGAGCTTGTTTTTAAAATTACACGCAACAGTGCATCGGTCTGTCTGTCTGTCTGCCTGTCTATCTGTCTGTCTGTCTGTCACCTGTCTTATCTATGTAACAGTAATAATCAATAATTTAAAAAGAGGTGAGAGGGAGTGAGGAAAAGGATGGTAAGCATTGAAGGGAGGAGGCATGAAAGATTTTGAAGGGAAAAAAAGGAAAGGGAAAAGTGATGTAATTATATCTTAATGTAAATGTGTTTAAAAGAGTCTGAAATAAAAAAATCATTACCCTAAGAGTTATGTTATATGGTAAAAGAGATTAACTGATTGTAAAAAAAAAAATCAGGATATTTTAATGTGAAGTTGTCATTTAGAGCATTTTGTTTTCAATTGGGAACTGGCAGAACGCTTTGATTTTTAGAATAATACAGAAAAACGATAATTTGCCTGAAAACAGGATATTCATGTAAGTATCTGAGGGAGCGGTATTGAACAGATATAAAGAAGAGAAATAACAAAGGGACTGAGAATCAGGCAAAGTGGGTAAATTTAAAGGATGTGGTAAGAGAGTAGAAGAGGGTAACCCTGGAGCTAAAATATCTCCAACTGATTCCTGACTTCATTCAAAACGTAGCAGAAACTTGTTAGATGATAATTCATGTGAAAGAGTCAAGATTTAATATGAACTCTAGAAACTGAACATTGGAAACTACATAAAACTGAGGCGTGACTAGTGTAGACTTTACACAGCTGTTCCTAATTATTCAAGGGATACATTGAAATCGAAAAGGAGGGGACAAAGTAAAAAAAATACTCAGGACCAGGATATATTTTTGCAAGTATACTTGCTGATGAATTAGAAGTAGAGTTTTAAGTCAAGAGAGAGACCAGTGTTATCTAGTCCAGAAATGGCTCACTGGGAGACAGTGGGTTTACACAGAGGTAGGAATTGCAAGCAAAGCAAATTAGAGGTTCTCTGCCCTTTGGTCACTGAAGTAACATATTCAGTTAGGGTCGCATTAATTTGTATGTCTACTAGATGTCCAAGTCAACATGTTGTAGGGCAGGATGACATATTAATTTGGAGGTAATAAGGAGTTATAGTTTTGTGAATTATTCAGACAAAGCTATAAAGTCATGTGCATACAGATAAAATGAAATCACAAGGTTGGATTATATCTCCTAGGTTGATAATGAAGGCATTGAGCCTATCGTAAAAGACATTAGGGAGATGAGGTGCAACACACATGGACAACTGGGAGAGAGCAGGAAGTATGGGAAGAGGAAAACCCAAAGGGCATGTCATCGTGTAAATGAAGAAAAACAATGGCAGTGGTGACACGGTTGAATAAATGCAACCTGTAAACTTAAAATTTGGCTTTAGAACGCCTGATTAGCACGCCTAGTGGTTTAATGCCTAGCACCTTCCAATAGATTTTCTGATATATAGATATAAAGTGTTTATTAAAAGTATTAAAATTATTATTCTTTCCAATTGTTCCCTAATGTGAAACATTTTTTCTAATCTTTTGAGTAATTTATTTATTTATTTACTTTACATTCTAATCGCTACCTCTGCACCCCTCCTCTCCGTGCCCCCCTGCCCCAGTCTCACCCTTATAAATTTCTCCTCTCAGAGAAGGGAAAGTTCCATTTGGATACCACCCTACCCTGGGACATTCACTCATAGTACAAGTAAGCACATCCTTTTCCATTGAGGCCTAAGCAGACAGTGAAGTTAGAAGGGGATCCAATGGCAGGCAATAGAGTTACAGAAAGCTCTTGCTTCAATTGTTAGAAGACCCACAAGAAGACCAAGCTGCACATCTGCTACAAATGTGTAGGGTGCCTAGGACTAGCCCCTGCATATTTCTTTATTGGTGGTTCAGTCTTCGTGAGCTCCCATGGGCTCATATTAGGTGACTCAGTAGGCCTTTTTTGGTGGTATCCGTGATACCTCTAGTTTGTTCAATTCTATCTCCCACTCTCCCACACGACCCCCAGAGCTCCTGATATTTGGCTGTGAGTCTCTGCTTCTGTTTCCATATGCTGCTAGATGAAGCCTCTCAGGAGATACTTATGCTAGGTTACTGTCTGCAAGAATAGCACAGTGTTATTAATAGATCCAGGGATTTGGTTTTATATGGGATCGGTCTCAAGTTGGGTCAGTCATTGGTTGGCCATTCCCTCAATCTCTGAAATTTTTAAAACAAAAAAAAATGTTATATATACATAAATGTGTGTGTGTGTGTGTGTGTGTGTGTGTGTGTGTGTGTGTATTCATATACAACTTTTAACTGATTTGTCTTTTAGGAACTAATTTTTTTTTTTTTTTTACGATAGTATCTTAGTATGCATTCCAGGTAGCTTCAAGCTATTGACAATCCTCCTGCCTCTACCTCTTACTGAATTACATTACAAACACGAGCCACCAGATCTAGCACATATACAGTAGTTTTAAATTCAACTTTATGCATGTGAATTTTATTAATGATGAAAAATTTACTTTTAGGTCCCTGCTATTTATTATTCCACTTTCTTAAAATTTAGCTTTTGGGCTGTGGATTCATCTCAGTAATAAAATGCCTGATCATCATGTCTTGTGGTTTAATTCCTAGCACCTACAAATAGATTTTCTGACGTATAGATAGATACTTTTATTAAAATTATAAAAATTATTATTGTTCCCCATTGTTTCCTATTGGTAACCTTCTTAAAAAATAGCCTTCTCTGTCATGATCATCTCTGAGTAGAAGAACTTTCTTTTCCCTCTAAGAAATGGCCAAGAGTTGTTGTTTTCACCAACAACTTTAAAGCCCTGTTTAAAATCCGCTGTACGAGCACTGTTGCTAACAATTTCAGAGAATGACTTTCATTACAACCATTTAAAATTTCTTTTACAAGCCTCAAATTCTTTTATTTCAGTTTTCTCCTCAGTAGAAATGAAGAACAGCACAATGTACAAACAATATACTTTAATATTTATCGTCATAAAAGTTCTTATGTGTTTGAGCTAGAGTTGTAACAAAGCAATACCAATAAAACTGCCACTACCAATGATCTTGATAGTGTTTACGCTGACGCTGCAGTTCTTGGAGCTTATGTGCACCTCAGGAAGAAGTAGTAGATTTCTTTGTGTGATGGCTCATAGTATGTCAACCAGGGCATGGAAATTTGGGATAGGATGTGATAAATTCAGAAATTTATTGAAAATGCTTAATCAAGTATTCTCTAAATCATTTGGTTAAATATTTCACTTCAAAGATGATGTTTTATTAGACATTTCCCCAAAAATACTAAAAATGTTAGGAAAGCTGGTAACAGAATATTTTCCCAAACATTTAAGCATATATATATATATATATATATATATATATATATATATATATATGATTTTATTTATTTTTATTTATGTGAGCACACTGTAGCTGTCTTCAGACACACTAGAAGAGGGCATCAGATCTTATTATAGATGGTTGCGAGCCACTATATGGTTGGCTCAGAATTGAACTCAGGACCTCTGGAAGAGGAGTCAGTGCTCTTAACCTCTGACCCATCTCTCCAGCCCCAGCATTTATAACTTTATAGCAAGAATTTACTTAGTATTTTTGATCTGCCAAATGAGCTTCATATAACATTCTCTTTATTTTTAAATGTAAAGGATTGTTGGCTCTGGCAGGGAGTGAGTGTTTGGGTCTCTGTCTGACTCTTTGGGCTGCTCTTGAGAGTCTTTTCTTCCTACTGAGTTGCCCTGTCCAGCTTCGATATGAGGACTTTCACCTTATCTTACTGTGTTTTGGCTTGTCCTTGTCTTAGGGTTTTATTGCTGTAAGAGACACCATAGCTAAGACAACCCTTATAATGACAAACATTTAATTGGGGCTGGCTTACAGTTTTAGAGGTTTAGTCCAATATTAAGGCAGGAAGCATGGCAGCATGTAGGCAGACATGGTGCTACAAGAGCCAAGAAGAGTTCTACAACTTGATCCAAAGGCAGTCAAGAGGACATTGCATTTCCACACTGGATGTAGCTTGGGATTATATATGAGACCTCAAAGCCTGCCTCCAAAGTGACACACTTCCTCCAACAAGGCCACACCTACCCCAACAAGGCCACACCTCCTAATAGTACCAGTCCCTATATGCCAAGCATTCAATCAAATGAATCTATGGCTGGTGGAGAGGGTGTGGGAGCAAACCATTTAAAGCACCACAGTCCTGTTGGTTGGTTTTTAGAGGCCTGCTTTTTTTCTGAAGGGAAACTTAGGGAGAATGGAACTGTGGAAGAAGGGGGTCAGGAGCAGCTGGTAGAAACAGAGGGGAAAACTATGGTCAGGATGTATTGTATGAGAGAATAATTTTTTAAAAAAGAATTGTTGGACTGATTGCTGGTTTTGAATGTCTGAATGGTTGTAGTACTTAAAATGGATTAAAAAAGCATAAAAGAAATGAGTGGTTTTAATTCTCCTTGGTAGTATATCGTCTAATTGGTAAAATGTTGGATGGTGTTTCTGTCCTTTTTATTTTCCATTTCTAATGTAGAACCAATTAAGAGTAAGCAGTTGGAAATAATTCTGAACATAATTCTGTGATCCCTGTTATAATATAGTTAATATAATTCCTGCAAGTAAATGGATATCAATTTCAATAAGGTTCTTGGAGGAGAGTGCTGTGAAGCCTTTCGTCCTGTCCTTACATCTGACAGTTACAATTATGTACATAAGAAGGAAGGAGTGAGCTCATTAGGACATTTCAGATACCTGTTCACACAACTGCTTCTACTGCAGTTCATGCAACATTTCCTTTAAAAATAGAAAGGATGCCTTTTTCTATCTTATTTAGGTAATTTGAAGAAATTAGACCTTAATATATAATTTTACTTGTAAGACATAATTTTTCTGTGTGCATACACACATTATTATATGTGGATAACACACATATATACCATTGATATGTGTGTGTCTGTGTGTGTGTGTGTGTGTGTGTGTGTGTGAGAGAGAGAGAGAGAGAGAGAGAGAGAGAGAGAGAGAGAGAGAGAGAGAGATTTTCTTTACTTTCTGTCATTTAAAATTTTTTAGGCAATGATAAGCTTAAAGAATAATATGGTCACATAGCAAGAGTACAGATTAATATATGAGTAAAAATAATTTTGTACAATTATTCAACCAGTATCAGTCTACTATCCATGAATAAATTGTAAACAAATAAGTTGAGAATCCATGAATAAGTTGTAAGATATATTGGAAGACAAAGGTGTTTTGGGAAACTCAAATGCCTTAAAGACTATTTAAGGAATGTAAAGGTGGGAGATCTTATTCTACACATGTTGATTAATGAAACTTCATTGATGTGATGTATATGTTGAAAAATATCTTTCTTAACACAGGCTCAGCTGGGATATTGAATACATATGTGTGTACTTGTATGTGTACATTGTATTATAAGTTACATATATGTAATACATTTTATAAAGCAAACAATAATCTTTGTGTGAGAGCTAATTACATCCTTGAAGGTCACATGGTAAGTTATTTAATATCATTGATTTTATATCCACAGGTATTTTTATCTCCTATTTATTTTTATAGTAATGCTCTGTACTATAGTGTGTGGATTCCACATCCCTTTATCTTTTTTATTCCTCTGAACCTATATCCTAGTTTTAATACCTCATATATTTTTATTATTGCTTAATCTCATTGTTCTTATTACGAAATATAAATGTTGTGACATTTTAATGCAAAATCATTCTAAATATTCTTTTTGTTTACATATTTGTCAGTTGCCTTGTGAAATCAGAGTAAGAATAGAATGCCATAATACATTAAAGAAACACTATAGTATTATTGCTTGCCACTGTTCTGTGTGAAACAATTTAAATTCAACATTAATGTGAAAGCACTCTACTCAAAGTATGTTTCTATTCGGTAATGTAAGTCATAATTTCTGCAGAAATATACTAGGTAATAATTCTCTGAAAATAAGAGCTATTATCTGATAGTGTCTTTTTACAATAAAATTTAATATAATTAAACTTAAAAAAGACTGAAAACATGGCAAGTAAATTTGAATAAAAATTGAATAGGTAAAGATGTATTTTTAGTATCTTCTGTTTATCATGTATTTTACACCAACTTGAGTTGTTTATCTGTCTATTTTCAATAGTAATCATCCCCAATCTTGGTTAGCATTATATCTCAGTGGAAATGCAGAGTTTATTCATCCAATCATTGTATAATCATTTTATAAACTTGAAACAAATATGCCATAATCTTTAATTTCTGGCACTCTATGAGGATTAAATATAAAGACATCTGAAACCTGGACCATCGATAAGGCCATCAAATGACTCTCTCTCATCACATAGTGGAGTATAATGAAAGGTAGAATTGACTGCATAGGACCTGGGTGCAAACCATAGGAGCTGGGTTTAAAGAATTCTTAACATTACCCGGGGAACTCAGGAGTTTGACAAGGACAGTCTGTGTAGAACGAAGAGAATGGGGAGTAGTAGAGGCATGCAAGCTCATGAGCTAGGTGAGGTGTGATGCTCATGCTTAAGTTGCATGGCTAGTGCTCTATGAAGAAGAGTGGTGAAGACTATGATTTGGACATGGCAATATTGCTGTGACCACAATGTGAAGAACAGGTTAGAGATGCAAAAGTATGGTATTTACTTATTAAGTTATCTCAATGGTCCATGGGTGCAATGTTAAGAAACTTGAACCCAGGCTGTGGTGGTATGGGAGAAAGCAAAGGCCGGGAAAGCTCCAAAGAGGCAAATACTGAAATGGAAGTGGGGTAACGTAGTGAAAAGACATCAATGTTGGTCTCTAGAATTTTCAAGTCTCATGGTCAAAGGTGGCACTACTGAAGAGTAAATAGTGCAAGAAGATAAACAGGGTTATGGCATATGTATACCGCAGGTAGATTTTACTCAGGTAAAGACTTCATGCTCTAGATACGCAGTTGTGGCTACATGGCTTCCTGACTTTTCAGGGAAATCTCTCCTGGTAATTAAAACCCCAAATATTAAATGTACTTTAAATTTTAACGTGATTTCAAAAGAAACTGATTTAAAAGTAAAGGAATACCTTCTTTAGAAATCATGACAGTGCACAAATCTAGAGAGGGACTTGAATATTGGAGCTTTTTGGCCCAAAAGGAATCTGTCAGTCCCTTTCTCTATTTTCCATCTTTTTTATGAACTGAGTTGATGATGTACATCATCTTGATGTACTGTTAGGAGACAAAATATGGCTTCAGAAGAAAGGGAGATAAAAAATCTGTTTTCCTCAAGGATTGATACCCTTGAAGATTGACCCCTTTGACTGGACAGATTCACCTTAGTAGCAGACAACAATAATGCTTTCCCAACTTCACCTTGCCTTCACAGAAAGCAAAGGAAAGAAACAAGTATCTTTAGAGACTTTCACATGTGGCATACAAAGCCACATGTGTCAAAAACACTCAAGTCAAAACCTTAGTTTGTGTACTAGACATTGTGGAGTATGCATATGGTTTTACACTCAGAGACGCCGAGGCAGGAGGGTCACCATGGTTGGAGGCCAGCCTGATCTACATGACATGACATGACATGACATGACATGACATGACATGACATAACAAACATAACACAACCTGAAGCAAAGTGCTAAAGGGAGAATTGATAGCTTCCCTGGATGTACATTTTGTAACTGCAATACTTAGTTGCAATTTCATTTCTTAGGTGATTTAAAGAACCAAGAGCTCATAATATAGCTTTATTCAACATATGATGTAATAAATTTCCATTTAGGAAAGCTAGAGGAATAAAGTATCAGATGTTGAATTTGACAGTCAAGAACCGATTTCCAGAATTATCAGATACAAAGTATAAAATGAGTATTTTAAAAACTTTAAATGAATCTACCAGCCCTGAATTGTATCTTGCCTAGCACTGGTTTGCCCTACCGTTCCCTACAGTCATCACTGTGGTAACAAGTTTTTGATTGATATAATTTGTATATGTTTCACCTTAGCTGAACTGTGGACCTATTTCCTTTTTTTTCCTCAGGCATAGCTGATAACTAAAACCAGCTACTTGGTATGCTTTTGCTCCACTAAGGATATGAGCTAATAAATACACCCTCAGTTCTTCCATCTGCTGTGGAAGGGAAGGAAATTCTAAAGGACTTTGTACATTTTTTTTTAAAGTTTGTGGATGTTCAGGCTAAAAGTGCTCAAGGTGACTATTGACAGTGTGGCTCTTGGTTTGCTTGTTCTTTCCAACTTGGTTTCTGCCTGTTCTCCTTAGGCTAGCGCTGAGAGCTACATGTGGTAGTATCACAATGTTTTATTTAGTAGCAGTAGGAATAAAGGTACAAAATTATAATTCCAGTTTGGAAGATATCACAAACACTACAAAGGAGATATAATCGCTCTTAATAAAAGCAAAACCAGAATGACCATGACTTTACCAGTAGGGACCAAAGGTGGTAGCCTGTACTATTCTCAAGGGTTACAAAGATGGGCAGCCAAGTTAAGTGTCTCATGATTCACTTAAGCAGAAACAAACCAAACATTGGAATGATGAAAGGTGATGTTACCTACTGCAATGTAAGACCATAGCCCTTCTCTGAGATTTTGGATCTGACTCAGTATTGACTGAAAGGAAACTGGGTGAAGAAAGATTATATACTACCACAAGTCTATAAGGACAATTTTTGTTCTTTCATTGGACTGACCTGAAGCCACGTAGTTGCTCAACTGAAGACTGGACAAAGAGATTCTTAGCTAACATTTATACTAAGAGATTCAGAGCACCACCCTGTCCAGGGTGAAGGCCCATAGAGGCAAAGTATTAAATGGACTTTGATGGGAGTTGGCTTTACATCAGTCTAAGTGAACAGAGAAGCTACATGGTGGGTGTTTTTCGGGTCCCCACTGCAAACTTGTAAAGGATACACTTAGAATTTAGAAGCAATTGACATTTGTTCCCTATCCTTTGCATTAAGAGCCATTATGCTAAGGAGGGCCAAGTGAGCACCCTGAAATTAGAACCTCCACTGACCTGAAATATATCTGAAACAGTATCTTATGGGGTATATCATAATTATCATTCATTTTCTGGCACTTGCTCTATTGGTTAGATATAGAAAATGTGTTTCATTTTACTAGTGGGGCTCCAAAGCACATTGTTTTTAGAAATACATATTTCCTGTCTTCAGAGTTGTGTTAATCTCTTTCTATCACACTGCAGAGCAACGCAGTGTATTTATTTACCACATTCTGTATGTATGTAGTTACCACATTATGAACACTGTTCCAATCACATCTGGAGAACAGGAAGGGAAATGTACTCTGAATGATCTATGGATACACAAACCAGTGATTTGGTGGCCAGTAATGGCAGTTTTAGGAGTTTGGGTGAAGCAAAACCAAGACATTTCTTTCTAGTAGACTCTACTTGAAATATAATGTTGGGTATGTTACTTAGTAGAGTATAGCTTGTTGGAGCTTTCCCCCATGCCATTCTTGGTGAAGCTGTTTGGATTAGAGAGATAATACTATTTCAATTTTAGAGGCGTTGTATTTGTGAGTATTTTACATTGTATTTGAATTAGGTTGTATTGGAAAACATGGTTTGAATGGAGCAAAAGCATGAAAGAGTTCTCCAACAGAGATAGTTTGGGCTTTGACATCTCTTGCTAATTATGTCACATAATGCAGCTAATAAAATAATGTAAGGTCCAGGCATTGTTGGGCACGCTTATAATCCTTGCACTTTTGAAGTCAAATGGGAGGAAGATGAATTTAAGGATAACCTGGACTTTATAAGGAGTTTGAGGACATCTTGATCTATGTAGAGGGTTACTATCTAAAATAGTGCTCTTGATTATACCTATGATAGTGGAGTTTGTCTCTGGAATACAGTAAATTCAATAGTAGATTCAGTACTGGGTTCTAGGTTTTTGCAATAAAATAAGTTTTGTATAACAAAGAACTTCTTTCCCCTTGAAAGTAATATCTGGTGTGCAGCTGACTGTATTCAGATCATTAGAAACCAACTGACTTTTTTCACCATAACCATCTGTCATGAATTTGGTCTTACTAGAACCATTAAGTCATAATGTCATCTGGGTACAGTAACTGTACATAATGCAGCAGAAATGCCTTATATTTTCAGCATTAAAACCAAGAAGCTCAGAAGAGAATAATTAAATTGTGCTATGTGGTGACCTGGTATCATCTGTTTCAAACTATCAATGACTCTTTCATCTTAAACTGATGTCTTCATATAAACATATTCTTAAAAACCAATACAAGAGAGCCTTGGTTCGGAATTAGAAGGGCGGTGAGCACACTGTGGCCCTCTTACATCATTACTATTTCATGCTGCCTGAAGCTTAAGACTAACACTAATTATTGAAGTGGAAAGAACTGCTTATTATAATTTATTCCTGTGGAGTTTAAAGACTTGGCTGCAGGAGACATGGAATCAAGATAGTGGCAAATGAGTTGGATGGTTTCACTAAGATTTGGAAGAGGCAACTCTAGAAAATTGGAGACAAGGGAATCTGAGAAAGATGTAGGAATAGGAACGAATGTGAGTAGGTACGGTGAGTAAACACAGATCTTAGGGATTATGGTAAAATCTACTAAACAGAAGGCCTCATAGACAAAATTTTCAACTACAAGGCTGACAAGATAGTTTGTCAGTGCTGGTCATCTTCCCTTCCTCAGCCATCTTATCTCTGGAGTGGACAGAGTGATATTGTTGGAGGTTTGTATTATCTTCCCGGATACAATATATGCTTCCCACAATCGCATTCACTTTCTTAAAACTCAATTTTGATTCAATTGTTAGCATAAACAACATCCTCAAATAAAGAACTAGAAGCTATAGATTAAAGTACTCATCTATCCTCTCTCAACTCGAAGACAGTCCAGGTGAAATTGTATTCCTAATTCCATAATAGTGACTAGTAATAATAGTTTGAAATGAATATTGAGTTCTTTTCTCATTTATTTTTCTTGATAACTGAATGATCTTTACTGCAATCACCTACAGTAGTTACAGTGAAAGAAAAATATCCAATAGGACATATTTTAAGACTAGTTGTAAATATCTGGTAAAGGTTTCTATTCAGTACTGCGTTGTCTTCTGACAGTAAAAACAGTGAGTTGAACAGTGATTCCCCCAAATTCATGTTCATCTGGATTTTTAGAATGTGACCTTATCTGGAAACAGTCTTTGTGGCTGTCATCAATGCGGGATCTCAAGGTGAAGTCATTGTGGACTGTAGTTAACCTTAACCTGATTAATGCGGCCTTTTTAGAGAAAGGTTAAGGTTATTTGGACAGAGAAAGACAAGGGAAAATGTCCTATGAAGACAAGGCACAGATTAGAATGAAGCAACCACAAGCCAGCACTTAACTGCCTAGAAGCTCCAGAGCTAGATGAGGCCAGGACGGATCCTCTTGTAGAACAATTCCTAGAAATCAAGATTTTCCAGCCTCAGCTCTGTCCTACCTGTCCATGAGAGTATACGTTTATGTTGCTTTAATCTACGACACCTGTAGTTTATTGTTGTTACAATCCTTAAGCATAAATAAAATGCATGGGAGAAGGGCAAAAAGAACCAGGAAAGGATCAAGAAAAAGGAAGAAGCAATTTCCATCCACTGATCACATATGTCCTCATTATTGGAAAAGCCACAATCTATGTTTAAGATAATTAGAAAACACTAGAGAATTGTAATTTTTTTCAAATATTATGAAGTACTAGACTTTTTTCCTTAAATCAGTTACAAATGAAGCAACAGAGTAGACTCTAAAATATATCCTTACTAGCAACACAAAATAAGGCACCTAGAAATATATTTCTCTGGTTTGGAGAAAAGCATTAAAGTTACAGGAAGACATAAAAGAGAACCTTAGCTAGTGGGCAGATCACGTATAGACTCCTGACTAAAAATGGATGATGGGGTGAGTTTTCATATTGATGTAAAATTTCAAACCAAGTCTGGTGCAAGTTCCAGAAAGGACATTGGTAGTTAACATAGATTTTACTTAAGAAGTTGAAGCAACACTAACAGGATCTCCAAAAGAAGATCATTTTGAAGTGGAATTAGGATATCTATCTCTACATCTACATCTACATCTACATCTACATCTACATCTACATCTACATCTACATCTACATCTACATCTATATCTATATCTATATGTTCATTCATTGGATGAGAAGGAGTAGGAATCATATCATTTCTTCTTATTGGATGATGATATGACCGTGCAGATGCAAACACTGCAGCCCTTCAAGCAATCCTATATAACTTCATTGGAGATATCGGATTCATTTTAGCCATAACATGATTCTGCCTAAACACAAACTCCTGAGAAATTCGACAGATCCTACTTGCGGATAACAGCAGCCTAAGCCCACTGATAGGTCTCCTAATTGCAGCCACAGGAAAATCAGCTCAATTTGGATTTTACACACACACACACACACACACACACACACACGCGCGCTAATTAGCCTAGGTATGGCAACACCAGAGACAGGAATATTCTCAGAAGCTAGCTAGTCAGGTATATTCAGCTGGGAACAACGTAAAGATCTCAAATAAGAGAGAGGTGAGGACTGACATCTAAGGATGCCATCTGACCTTGGTATGGGCACTATGGCATCATTGTATGGGCACTTACAATAAACATACACACTGAATTTTAAATGTAGAACATGTTTCAAAGTATAGGAATAAGAATTGTAAAAGGATAGTCTGTCTAGTAGACTTGAATTCAAAGGTCTTACTCACTGAACCTACTAATTTCTAATTAGTTCCCATTTTAGAAATACTCATTGGTCACTGAGAAAGAATACTTTAGTACTTATATAGAGCAATAGATTATTCCAGTGGACAGATGAAACCAAAGCTCCAGATGGACTGGGATTCAGTATGAAATGCAAAAGTTTGCAACTGTCTTAAGAAGATATCTTTATGAATTATTTCTTATAACAGACAAAGAATCACAAACCAAATAGAGATAGTTGAGTTCATTGAAGTTTAAAAATTTGTAAATTTAAGGACATCTGAAGGCTAGTAAAGACACAAGCCAAATGTTGAAAGAAAATATGAGAAATGCATATTAGCATAGCGAACACAGAAAAATAACTAACTATGCATGTGTAAGAAAAAGACAATATAAAATGAAGCAAATATCATTTTAAAGATTCTTTTTAAGTGGTGTGTGTGTGTGTGTGTGTGTGTGTGTGTGTGTGTGTGTGTGCCGGTGAATGCTTGTATGGGTGTGCTACTGTGTGTGTGCATGTGTGTATGCATGCATGTGGGAGTGTGTGTGTGTGTATGTGTGCCATGCATGTCTGTGTGCATGTGTTTGTGTGTATCTGCGAGTGTGCACGTGTGAGTGTGGGTGTGTTTGTGTGTGTGTATACTTGAGTATCTGTAACCAGGTGCAACAGACATTGGCTGGAGATACTCTGGATTTGGAACACTCTGTGGCTGCCTCATATGGATGATAGGAACTGAACTGTAAGAACACCAGCCTCTCTTAAACACTATGCTAGCACATGAGTCCTAAAGTTTTAATCCACATGTATCAGTTATACATATTGGCTTTCATGTAACATTTTGTGTATGCTTATAATATATTAAAATAAAATTTAATCTCCTGTTACCCTCTTTTGTCTTCTCTACTCAGATTAATCTTTCTTGTACCAATTATTTATTTCTAATATATTTTTACTTTATCTTTGAGACATTTACACATGTACAGAATGTATTTTGATTAAATCCACCCCATGTAAATAACATAACTCTTAAAAAATATTATTAGTTGACACATAGACCACAAAACATAAATGGGCCTGAAATATTTTCAAAGACACTAAATCATTTTAGGAAAATAAGAGAATTAAAATCAAACCACAATGTGACACCATTTCATATCCACTTGATTGACATAAATCACGGCAATGTCAACTTCAAAATGCATTGCTAATAAGAATGCAAATTACTTTAACAAAAATTGAAAACCAATTTTTATTATCTACTATATTTGGTTATGTGCATACTTTATGATTCAGCAATTTGATTAAGTACTTCAAATATCATTTGCAGTGGATACATGTACAGGGACATTCAAAGCAGCATTGCATATGATAGTAAATAATTGGAAACTACCAATAAAGCTGACCAATAGTATAACTGATAAATTAATTGATTTTTATTTTCATGGTGTTGAAGTAAGAGTAAATAAATTAAACTTATAAATATCACCATAGAAAAATGTGCTAAACATGGCAACATAACCATGAGTGAAAAGAAACCAAACCAAGAATAAACAACTAATTAATGGCTACCAACAGCCTTTCTTTCTTTTCAATACTAATCCATCCTTACCTTTCCTTCTTCCTTATTTTTTCTCTCTTCCTCTCCCTCTCTGTTTCTCTCCTCTCTTCTCTCTCCTGTCCTCTCCTCTCCTGTACTCTCCTCTCTTCTCCTCTCATCTCCTCCCCTCCTTCTCCTTCTCTTCCTGCTTCTTCCTTGTCATTTCTCCTTCCTCTTCTTCCTTTCTTCTTCCTCTTCTTCCTTTTTCTTCTTTTTCTTCTTTCTCTTCTTCCTCTTTATCCTCCTCTTCTTCCTCCTACTCTTCTTCCCCTCCTCTCTCTCTCTCTCTCTCTCTCTCTCTCTCTCTCTCTCTCTCTCTCTCTCTCTCTCTGGCTCAAATTGACCCTGAATTCAGTGTTCTTCCTGCCTCTTGCCCCCACCTTAGGACTCTACATAACGTGTCATCACCCCTTGGCTCTTGTTTTTTTTTTAACCTGAGGGAAGATTAGTATGGTAGTCTCTGAAATGTTGTGTTTTCATTTTCAGTCAATTTAGAGCATTTTCTGATTTCCTTACATTTTCTGTTTTGATACATTCATTACAATACAATATTTTAATTCTCACATACGTGCCATCTTTCTGTCACTGCTTCCTAGCTTCATTCCATTATTGATGGAGAAGGTGCCTCATGCACTATCATTTTTTTTTTTAAATCTTAATGAATGCTTTTTTGAGTTTCAACAAATGACTTCTCTGGAGACTGTTTCATGTGCATCTGAGATGAATGGATATCTTCATACTCTGTGCATTTTAGAGTAAATATAACTGCAATTTCCTTCCTGTGTGGAGAATATTTCTTTCACATCCTAAAGACTGTGACCCTGCAGGAAGAAACAGTTGAAAATGCAGGATATAATTTCAAAACATTCCTCCCAAATGAAAAAAAATATATATGGTCATCTATTATCTATGACTATAGTATATAAACTATAGTATGTAGTATAGAATACAGTATATAGTGTATTCATATACTCACTAATACATATAAACACACATGGGGGTATAAATATTGTATATAATATAGAAGAAATTATCCAGTCTGTGGAAGAAGATAAGGCCTCTTCCTTTGATAATGGAGGGAAGTGACAAAAATAGATTAAAGGGAAAAGGGGTTTTAAAACGTGTCACAGATAGTAGGTTTTTAAGAGTGATGGGTGACATCCACACAATTATTTCACAATTTATTTTAGATGGTGAAACAAAACATAAAACATATAACATTTTAGAAATTTCAAGATGTGAAGATATTCACTGTGAAACAGAATAAATATTATGCAAGAAGCAACACACATTAACATGTTTAGATTTTAGAAGTCTAACATAAATGGCTTATGCTTCATACTATTTTTGAAGTTGGGCTTAAAAAGTATGCTGGGTGATCAAATACAATTAACTCAAGTTTCTATGACTATATCTATAATCCATATAGGTAACATCCCTCCAGTAATTTCTCTGAAATTCAAGTAGATTTCACAGTTTCTACAAATCTTCCTTGGTGTTAACTAGTTATAGTGATCTCCATGCAAACAGAGCCAGTTTTTTCTTGTCATTGACTTCTCTAATTTGATGCCATTTGTATAATCAGACTCAAGCTCCAAAGGTCAGATTTTGATGTTTAACAAAACACTTGGTTCTCTGGTTCTGACTATTCTTCTGGTTCCTCTCTGTTCCCTGATACTTTTGTATAGTTGTAGAAGTGTGTTCTAGATATATCTCCTGTGGTTGAGCACTGATGGTCATTTATTCTCAGTTTTGGATTTCTGTAATAATCTGCTGCTGCTGCTGCTGCAAAAAAAGAGCCCCTTTGATGAAGGGTAAGAATTACACTTCTCTGTGAGTAACAGAATAAGTATTTAGAGTGCAGTAAAACTTCACGAGACTTGAACCCCATATAAAGGGGTACAGGAGACAGCTGCAAAGAAGAGACAAATCATTCTTTAGGAACAAGACTGCCAGCGTTATCCCCAAACACATATAGACACAAGCAACACTTGTTTTGGACTCAACACGTTATATTCACATATACTTGTGTGTTTACGTGTGTAAAAATACAACAATAATAGCTAAAGAAGAAAAAACATTTAGGAAAAATTGGGGGGACAAGAAGGTGAAAACAATATAGATAATAGTACTTATGTATGAAACATGAAAAAAAATTAAATATAAAACAAACTTTGAAGAGACTTTGGGAGAAATTGTAACTATATATGCAAAATAATTTTTTATAGAATTACAAACAGTTGTCTTGGTGAATCAACACAACTGTGATCCAATCCATACTATATTAGAATCTTAGAAAACTCTGATTTGTTAATAGGAAACATAGAACATTGCTCAACCTCATTCGGGAGAACATGCAGCAGCTCCCTGCTCCAGGCTCCAGGACCTAGAGATTGAAGGGAGTCTTTCTTCCTGTAGAGAGCTCCTCAACTCACACTTACTGGGCTGCTTTTTTAGGAGGAGCATCATATTCTTTTGTTTATCTCCCCATCTTTGTGGGTGTACAAATTTTTAAAGTGTTTAGGAGCTTTGCTTTAGAAAGTATTTGAAACAAGTTATATACTTTTATCGATGTATTCGAAGCTTGCTTGAACCTCGACGAAAAAAGCACATCTACTATTTACTAGAAAAAATGCAAACTATATTGCATATGATCTGAATTTGAGCAGTCATAGGTTGATCCATGAGAAAAGCAGAGTGATAAAATTGGAGGCTGTTAAGTTAATGACGGTGGCAGTATTACTGAGTTGGAAACACTGATCTTATCTTTAAGACTTCTTATTGTTTTCTTCCTTGCCTTAGGACTCCAGCATCCTCCAACAATAACAATGAAAGCTGTTTAGAAAATATATTGATATCAGAATTATCTTCTATGGATACAGGATACTGAACTAACCATAGGAGAAATGGAGACGTAGACCATATAAAATTCCATAACCAATCTGGAAAGACAGCTTAAATGTATTATTGGGCAATTCATCACGATGTCGAAGATAATGTCTTCCATGAATGCATTATCCTTGTGGTCATAAATACCTGATGAGGCCTAGCTGGGTATGGCCTACTAGGATATATCATGGCTAGCAGATGTAAGTTTTTAATTTAGTAAACAGAAAACTATCTTACTCAAATTTAGATTATTATTATTGACACTTGGCTTTGTTATTCTGAATACTTTCATCCATTTTTTTGATCTAGCAGTAGACATATTTGAAAATAATAGTGACTGTGAGTTAGTCTGGAATGTGCTACAATTAATTTTATTCTTTCTCACATTGGTCTTGAAGACATCCTTGGAGATTGGGCATCATGAAACATGCAAGAAATCGTGAAAAATGTTGGTGGGACTTTCTGCTTAGGAGTAGCCTCCCTACATTTCTCAGCTGATGGATTAGGAAATGAAATAAGAGGACATCACAGAAAGAGTTATATGCTCCTTGATGTACTTTATTTTACAGTAGTCTTCCCATAGAGTTCTTTTGAAATATTTAGAATGTACTTTACCGCCAAGATTACTCATTAGCAAGAGATATTAGCACAAGTAAATAGCAAAAACACTTTTAAAAGAAGAAAGAAGAGTAGCAAAATGATAGAAACTGATGTGATCTGTTTCTATACCAAAAATTGTTGCTGGGACTCAATGACACCAGCAGTGGGCTGTTTTATGCTTCCTAAAGTAGTTTCCCTTCAAACTCCCCTACTGGAAAGATCTTAATTGTTCTAGAGCTTTAAAATTACCAACTCTCAAAAATTTAGAAATGAAGTAGACTTCTAGGTAATACTGTCCAAAGTCCCAAGCATCATTTGCATATGTTTCTTTCCTGCAGTGACTTAGCTAAATTACAATGTTCTAGTTTTCATCTGTTTGATTACCAGAGTTAAATGGGAATTCAGATCAGAATACCCATTGCTTTAATCCTTCAGTATGTATCATCATGTGCCTTAAAAAAAAACACAATTCTTTCTGTTCAAACCTCGCTTGTATAGACTCATGAGATGTATGCTATTAAGTTTTATTTTATAGTAAGCATAATTTTTTTGTTGCATAATAACCAGCTCTTTGTGTTCCAGAATCGAAGTAATAACCCCTTTCACTGGACTCTGCACTTTCTGTAAAGCTAATTAATACCCATGCATCATTTCTCTCCACCTTACCTTGGGCTTTCTGGACACCTTGCGATTTCTTATTTTATAGCACAGAATCTCTGTCCAGCCAGGTTCATTGCTTAAGTTTTTAAATGCTTGTGAAATGTTTTGAGGCCTCCATTTAAATCTATTTCCTAAGGAATTAGTAACTGTGGACCAGCTTTTCCAATAGTTTGAAACCAGTGATCTGGGGCTTATGCTTAGTAATACTTCTCAAGTCTGTTGCAGATCAGAAACCGCCCCCCTCCCCCGTTCCTTTGCGTTGAATGAAGCAAGCAAAAAGCACCTGTGCTATAAAACAAGTATATTTCAATGAAAAAGGAAAACATAAACCTGTTAACTTTTCCTTTGCCATCCAACACCAACAGCTACTAGTCAGATTGTATTTAGGATCATTCTAAGTGAAGGGAGTGATCTTTAGTGCCTTTAGCTCCCAGAGCAGAACATGCAGACTGAAAATACTCTTAGTATTTCAGATGTCCTAGAAACTTGGCATTATTTTTTCAATTAGACACCACAGCTACCTCATCACTTTTAACAATTTTGAAATGATGAGTTTAGTACGTTTCTATAGTGCTTCCCAAGAGAGAGAAACAAAAGCCCAGAGAGGCTGAACCATAAAAAGGAAGCAAAATGCTTGAAGCTGAAACTTCTTTACAGAACCTTTTAAACAGCTCTCTCTCTCTCTCTCTCTCTCTCTCTCTCTCTCTCTCTCTCTCTCTCTCTCCTTCCCTCTCTCCCTCTATCCCTCCCTCCCTTTCTCTCTCTCCTTGAAGATTTTAATATAATTACAACATTTCTCCTTAATCCTTCCTCCTTTAAAGTCCTGCTGTATACCCCTCCTTCCCACTTTCTCTCTAATTCATGGATTCTTCTCTCACTAACTGCTATTCCATGTATAAATGTATATGTATATTTTTATATAGCCTATTTCCACCTGCCTGGGAATGCCCCACCTTCAGTGGGTTTTGGTCTTCTATGTCAATCAGCAACAAGAAAAATTCCCTATAGATGTGTCCACAGGTGAGCATGCAAAATCTTCTAATTTGAGATTGAGCTTTCCTCTTCCTGGGTGCATTGACCACCAAGATTAGCCACTACTTGTTCCCCATTAAGAGAAGGCAATATATTCTTTTTTCAGGAGGCAGATGGGTTTCTTCTCTTCTCCTCTGACCCAAAAGCAGTAAGTCTGTACTCAGCGGTGGTTGTCTCTTAAATATTATATATATATATATATATATATATATATATATATATATATATATATTTGGTGAAATCATGTTTTACACATTGCTGTTTTTATTTTTAAGAAAATACGTTTTCTCTTCTGACATGCACTGGTTTATGTGTAATTTTCTAGAATTGGGGTGCTTAAGAACAAAAGCGGCCCTTGGAAATGTATTAGAATACATCTCAACTAAGGGAGAGTCACTATTTGTGTGTGTGTGTGTGGGGGGGGTGGATCTGTGAAATCTGAATGAGGTAGTGTGCAATTTTCAATGTCCTGAGCTATTTTAGTATCATTCATACATGCCATGCATCATCACATGGGTGAGGGTTATTTTGGCTAGCTGAAAATCATTTTGGTGATACCTCCTACAGTACATGTGTTAGGAACAACATTTGAGAACAATGTAGTTCCCTTTAGTTGCATGAAAATTAACATCAAGTTGGATCAGCATGATACTGAAACAATTACTTTAGTTTTATATGTTTCCTCCTACCAACAAGTCTTCCATATCTTCCATATATAGTAATATATTCCCTTTAAAAGACACTTTATAGTTATCTTATTCTAATTAATTTCCCAGTAAAACTTACATACATGCACATACACACTTCCATCAAGAAGGTAATAAATATGACTACATGAAAATATTAAAGGCAGTGTATTGTCTTGTCAAATAGTAGAAGGCCCATATTTATTCACCGTTTTTTTTTAATTTTATAAACTTTATTATACGAAATGTAAGGAAAGAAATATCACACACCAAGATTAACTGGATCCAAATTCTGTACATTATTTCCTTGAGCTTCAGTACAGTTAAGAAAGCGATTCTTAAGCTGTGGCTCTTCACATTGGATTTTGCACTTTCACTAACAAATATATTTTTATGCATTTATCCACTACCCAAAGCAAAATATTTATGGCTGAATTCAAATATAAACTCTCATATACATACATTTTGTCCAAGTTTCTTATATTTAAAATATATTTATAGGATGTTTTAATGTACCTTAAATTTTAAGGCATATTTTCCTTTCTTCTCTGTAAATAGAATTGAACAAGGGAAATTAGAGCTATTATAGGTGTCTTTTCCAATCGTCCAAGAAATTAACTGGAAAACCAAATTATTCTTAGTAGACCTTTATAATTCTGGATAGTTCCCAATAAGGGTGACCAGAAGAAGCAGCTAAACAAAGATTTGTAAACACTAGTAGGAATGCAGAGTGAGGTTGGGATGAAGGAATAGCAAATGTCAGACTATTCTGTTCATCTGAACTGATTTCAGGCTCTCTTCATTGACTGAGATCCAGAGAAGTGGGAGGAACTCCTATTTGCTGAGCACTTCGACATATAAGATATTATTAACTTCTTTTCTTATATTTTGTAAGAAAAGCCCATAACATTAGTATGATGTGGACATAGTGCAACTTGAAAACACAGAGAGGATCTCAGGAGACTTACTCACTGCAGCGTCTCACCTCCCAACATGTAGTGTGTCCACTTGATCCTCAAGCTATCATCCATGCTAAGCCCAGTGTCTCAGGCTGGAATTTCTCAGTTGGGATGGAGAGGGAATAGCATAGTCTATTTACCTTGTGTGCTACTCACTTTTCTATTGCTATGATAAAACACTATGACCATATTATCTTATAGAAGCAAGAGTTTATTTGTGCTTATGGTTCCAACAGAATTAAAGTCCATCATAGCTGACCCTTTTATGTCTTAAATGGCAAACAACAGACTTGGGATAGGGAATTGCCTTAAACTCCCAAAGCCTTCCCCTATTAACTTACTTCCTCCAGCAAGGCTACACCACCTAAATCTCCCCACACAATGGCACCAACTGGAAACCAAGAGTTAAAATGCTTAAGGCTATGGAGGACATTTCTCATTTAAATCACAACAGTGTAATTGAGATCTTCTTCTCAAAGACACAGAGAGATCACAGCCTGTAGGGGAGTTGCTTTACTCCACCCAGCTATGTTATCTTCAAACTCATGGAATAAACCCTAGAAGAACAAGCATGCAGACCATATTCTAAAGACACTCTCTAGCCTTAAAGTTCTCCTTTATCTTCTCCCTTGTCCCCAGAATATGCCCTAGAAGAGTCAATGGATTCTGGTTCAGACAGAATTCCTGGACACATCATTTTTTTCATTTGCTTAAAATTATCATGTTGCTATCTAGAAGAATGGCTTCCTTGGTGGCTTTTCCTACAGTGTTTTCTTTCAATGAAACCTTTCTTCACTCTGCTGTTAATATCTTTGCAGAGTTAGTACCATTTCTAGGTATGTGCAGACCTTCTGATTGGTCCTGTATTTCTAAGCCCTGTGGTGACTCACGCTGGGACACTTTTATTTTCAGATTTACTCATGAACTCTTCCTAAGCCTATTGACTATGAGTTCTGTACTGGCTTATGCACAAGTGTGGAAATAGTGAGAGAAGGCAATTATAAACAAATTACTTAAATGGCTGTATGAAAATCTGATAGACTATTAACAATGGCAAGGTTCATGTTCCAGGGTATTCCCTTTCTTTTATTGTTGCAATAAAGTACTTCAACTTAAAAGGTTAAGGACACAAATCCATTACGTTAACAATTCTGGAGAAAAACAAAACAAAACAAAACAAAACAAAATTAGGTTGGTCCTCATGTGCTCATTCTGCATGTCTAGGGAAGGACTGGTTTCTTTGTTTTTTTTTTTTTTGTTGTTGTTGTTGTTGTTTGTTTGTGTGTTTTTTCTGGTCTCTGGAACTTTCCTGCACTCCTGTTTTATTGTCCCACATCATTTGAACCTCTGCTTCTATTGTTACATTCTTTCTTCTGTCTCTTGCCCCATTATTTGTCTTATGAAACCTGCTCAGCAATATCAGATCCACATAGACAGCCCAAGATAATTTCACCATGTCTGTGTCCCTATTTTACTCTTTTTGAAGGTAAGACAGGATGGATATAGGTTCTCTGGATTAGGATGTGAATATCATTAGGGAGGAGTTATTCTGCCTATATGTCAGTGAGAATAAAAGCTTACAACATGAAACTGCTGTTAGGATAGTTTTAAAATGAACCCCAAAGAGCAGGCTCTAGGGCAGTGTGTGGTGGTGAGTGCAGTATACAGTAGAAGCCATTCTCAGTGAAGTCTGCAGGTCAGGCTGTCAGGGGATCAGACTAGGATCAGATTTGATACTGTACATTTCAGCTTTCTCTCTGGGCTGTTTTGAAATTTTTGCTGACAGACACTGAGCTTAAAGGGTCTATGTTATTTTTCACATATTATTACAAGATAAAGTAGCATCTACTTACAAATGCCACATTCATCTACATAGAGGAGAACACATATGCACATACAAAATATATATCCACTATAGTTGCATCTGTACACATATACATGAATTAGCTTTGGTCAAACTATCTAAAGATTTTCAGAATTATTTCCATAAAAAAAATAACACCAGCGCTGTACCATTTTGATATTAAAACAGTGCAATTTTATATTTATAAAACAAAGATACCAGGATACCAGAAGTGTTCCAGTCCACCTTGTCGCCTGTCCGTACATATTCAGTGCACAGGGGTTGCTAGCAGGTTGTTTAGTGAATGCTAACAGGAACAATGCAATATTATCAGGAACACTGAACATTTAAAAATGGCCCCATGGTCCAGTACAGATGACTGAAATCAATGGACAAACATGCATGAAAACTCTCAGGCCATATTTATGGGCCATTGACGCCTCAGACAGAAAGTGAGAGCAAATAACTGTCCCTCTTCTGATTTTTAAAAAGGCGGCCCTTGAATACCCCGCAACAAAGATTTCATAACAAAAGGGCAGGCTAACCTAACTACATGCTGATTACTCAGTGAAATAGAAAAGGAAATAAAACGTTTTATAAAATGTACCAAGTCCTAAGAGTGCTGTTAAACTCATTAAAGAAAAAATGAAGTTAGAGAAACTGGTCTTATTTTTTTTCACTCCCTGTAGAGTTCATTTCTACTTCAACAACTAAGCCAAGGTCACATTTAACTTACTGCAATTTCATCCAGTGCACAAGCTAATGTCAATAGTACAGCTGCCATGCAGAGCTAAAGACTGATGGTTAGACAAAGCCATTTACACAAGGCTGGGTCTTTCATCTTCTCTCAGCCAGTGACATAAGAAAGCACTGGGGTTATTCTCAACTAGAGACGAAAACTGGCGTATTAGAAAGAATGTTATTCTCCTTAGCTGTCACAAAAAGGATCTGAAGAAATGTAGAAATGTTTTTCCCCCTCCTCCCTTCTCTGGTCATCTGGGGAGATCACAAAGTGACTCTAATAGCCTTCACTCTGAAATTTTCACATGGTTTAAGTGATTGCCAAGTCTGATATTTTCCATTTACACTTCATTGCCATCAGAAAAAGAAAAAAAAATCAATATACCTACCTACTCAAGTGTGTCACAGGATGAGCTTATAAAGGAAGACATCAGTCTTTTTAGGGCATGAAAAATATACTTATTCAAATATATCTTATTTAAAATGACATAAATTGCAGTGGTTAGTCAAGATTCGATTTCCTCTAAAATATAAGATTTAAAATATTCCTTGACTTGCCAGGAATCGGGGCGCTTCACATTGTTGATGTATACAGATGCACTTGTTTTTCTGATGTAAGTCATTCTGACTGTATTTTATTCCAGTGCATTAGTGACTACATCTATTAATTTCACAGGAACTAAAACCTCTTATTTTGTGATACTGCATAAGGTAGTAGGTATTTTCCCCCTTCTTTTCAGGAAATAATTCTATTTTGAATTTTACTTCTCTGTTTTAAGTGTTCCTATACTTTTAGTCTCAGAAGAAAATGAGACTGTTTCTTTATATTATTCTAATAATATTGTACATTAAGATTCTATTCTGTCTTAACTTGTTTTAACTATTAACTTCTTTATGCAGAAAAGGTGTAATGAGTTCGGTGTAACATTTCAAGTGCTTTTGTTCAAACCAGAGGTAATTTTAACTGTCAAAGAAACATCCATGTCAGATCGGTCTTTCAATTAAAAAGTCTTATGTCAACCTTGAGTGCAGCGGCTGCATGTTATATACATGCTTGATGCTGGGGGTGTTTAGAATTTTCCATTCAGGACTTCCTCCCCTGAAAGATGTGTTGGTGACTGTGCCCTAGATTTTCTCTGTTAATTCACTGCCTAAGTATCTTTCTCCCAGACGCCTTCCTATGTGTGTACAGGATCCATGTAGCCGGAAACTGAGACGACCAATACAATCCTTTCAAGTTTAGACATACCTTTCAATGTCACCTGTCAAGGAGCATTGAAACACCGATAGAACCTTCACCCTTTTACTATTAGAGTGTCAAGGGGGTGGTTCGGCAAGGTTTTACATTTGTTTATCTGTGATGCCCAACTCTTACTGGGAAAGATAAGGGTGTTCCAGTGAGAGAGACTGACCATACCAGAGAAAGTGGGGGTGGTGGGCAGGAGGAAGGGAGAGAGAGAGATGGAAAAAAGCAAACTTCTGGGTCTGGGGTCACTCTTGGTTTCAGTTCTCCTCATGTTTGCAACACACTAACAATTTGAGTTACTGGGCCGTCCCCCACAGTTACAAGTATTTCAAGGTCAATTTATCAATTTAACAGCTTCATCTTCTTAATCACTAAACTTCTGTCTCTTTGAGCTTGTGCTGAAAGACTGTGGCTGCTAATTAAAATGGAGCTTTACCAGCAAGTACACAAATTAGATCCTGTCAGTAAGTTTATTCTAACTATTGGTCATTTCTAAATGCCTTTTTAATCCCCTAATTTTTACATTAAAATTCAAAAGCCTAACAATCTTAATCACCCCTACATCAAATTCATCATTAAGAACAGGAAGCCAGATGGTATAATTTTGATTTACCGGACTTCAGCGTGAATTAATGTACTGAGTGCCGATAATGAATACATCAAACCTGATATTGCAGAAACCTATGAATCTGGCATGTTAAATTAATAACACACTCTGCACAATGAAAGCATGTAAGCTCATATAAAACTGAGGAGTAATGGGCCCTTTTATTTTAAATGTTCTTTATTAGCCTTCCGTTTTGACTCTTAAGAGAAAGATGAGCATTTTGTTTAGAGCGAGCTTGTCCCCTGTACAACTCTTTTTCCCCAACGTAACACAACAGGCACAAAATTGGGGTGATTGATAACAGAGCTGGTCTGGAGAAATACCCTTTAAAGATTCTCAGAACAGCTGATAGGCCTGCACTTGTTTTGGGAACTGTGTGTGGCAGAGAGTGTTGGAAATTTTCTGTAAAATGTTTTGTCCTGTTAAAATATTATCTTCCTGTTCTCTTATGTCAAATAAATTCCTCATAATACATACATCAGAAACACTCTTGCTCATGAAATGTTTTAAAGTCATCATATACTATTCTACTCCTTTGTGTTCCTGTGCCCTTAAAGTGTATTATTTTGGTCCAAAAATCAAATAGGATCTATAGCTGTCATGCAAGTCATGTGGGAAAAAGTGCGCCCTTAGGATGGGTGACACAGGGTTGCTCGGTGTATAGAACTCACTGACACTTGGTCCTATAATCACGTTTATTCATGTCAACTCATAACAATCATTTTTCTTACTTGAAGAAAATTCAAATTTTTATATGCAACTAGCAATTAAAAATGAAATATATTGTTCAATTAAATGAAAAAATATGTAGAACAAAATAAGACCTAAAGTATATGATGTGTTGGCAACTCGGCATTTGTGCAAAATAGAGCAGGACGTACATATGATGTCCTCTTGAATTTTCTAAAATCAGAATTTTTTTCATTCAACTTGTGGCTGTTTTGTGTAAGTGCTGTGGTGTTTTCCTTCCATCTGGGTGGCAAGATTACAAATGGGCTGTCTCCTATGTGCCTGCAAATGGCCCTGTGTAATACACTTAGTAAATGAAGTCTTCCAAATGCTTGGAGTGGTTTTGTTTCATATCCCTAATGCATATCAATAGACAGCACAGAGATCAAGACATGTGGAAGGGGGCAATCTTTGCTTCTGATTTGACACTATCCATAATGGTATTTGAAGAAGGTGAAAAATGCCTATTTTATGTTTAAAGTGGTGAGAGGTGACCAAGCCCTGCTGGCTAACACAATCAGCTGCCTCTCGGTTGCGGGACCTTCGTTTTTCACTGCTGTGCAGGTGCATACACAACTATCTCAGCAGCCTGACTCTGAAATGAAGGCAGGGCCACAAACAGGATAATGCTGAAAAAAAAAATGGTACAAACCCTACACTAAGTGCTATTTTCTATATGACATTGCTCATTGGTTCAATCTATACTCACACTTGCAAGGCAGTGTAGAGGATAATTTGTATCTCTTAGAGATACAGAGCTGAGATTTATTACTGAGAAGGGTAGGGATGTATTAGTGCTTTATCTTAAGGGTAAGGAAAATAAAAGCCCTTTTTGGGGTTACTGGTATTTATTTTTTGTGACAGCCTTCAAAAATTGCGCGTTTTAATAAAGATGGGGCTTCTAAAAAGTGTACCTTTAAACCTTACATCAATTTGAATGGAATAAGTCGGTTATTTCTGGCTGAAAATTTTTCTTACTCTTAAATCTCTTTAACTGAACCTCATTTGACAAACCTATTATAAAATGAATAAATGCAGCACCGTGTGATTTGTCCACTGTCAACATGTTAACACTCTTTATTTGAAGGTAGATTGATGGAGGCTGGCTGAAGTTTACCCTCCAGAGCTAAAGAATAGAAAACCCTTTTTTCTTCGTTTTTTTTTTTTTTTTTTTTTTTTCTTAGAAGTTCACAAGAGTAGATATACAATTATCCTCGACTTGCTGATGCAAAGGAATTGAGCATTTAGTTTCTTGTCACTCTCTCTGAAATTCCTAAAGGTACAATTAGCATTTCATTTGACATAATGTTGAAAGGTTCATAGATTGATCTTCCCTAAAATGCAGCAAGAATTTTTTGAAATGCAAATTTTGACATTTATTAACTTTTATTCCAGATCTGTTTATAGACTGTAAAACTGTGCATACATTTAACTCGAAGAAGCTAAAAGGACAATGTTTAGGTGGATACTCTGTGTTATAATAAAAGTCTATTTTATTGTTTCAACAATGAAATTTTTATTATCAGAGATTTATGATATCAGCACAGCAGTTTTTACTGCATGATTCACAGTGTTTTTATAGATGTATATTCAACAAAACAAGGAGAGAAATTGTACTGCAGCACTCTCTCTCAGGAGTGCATTTCCCCACTGAAATAATGTCAGCAGTTTTCCACCTTCAAAGCCCTATGTTTTCAAATCAATTAACAATTCTAATTGCCCAGGAACAGTTGTTCACTTAGCTTGGCAAATGGGACAGGAAACATTATTCCTTTTCTTTGCCTAAAATGAAGACTTTAATCTTCTGAGCCATAGTTAACATATAACGAACAAACAACTGAAAAGTTAGGTGGCTGGCAACTCAGGCCATTTACCCCTGCCTCCTGCCTTTCCCTGTGGCCTGCATTAAACTCCCCCAGCCTTGTGCAAGTCTTGCTGGTAGCCCAGGGTAATAACAGTTTTACATTGCTGTGTGAACGAGCCACCTTCAGAATCATTTCGACTTCTCTCTAATCAGATATCTATCTAGCCAGGCAGTTGTAAGAGTTATTACTTTTCTGAGGTGGCACGCCGAACGTTGGTTTTGACCTGAGTTGCGACACTCGAATGCAGATCTGTATCTGTGAGCTGGAAAGAGCTGACAGGGCAGCGTGGGGGAGCTAGGTCTGCTGTTTCACTTAAAGTCCTAATGTCATTTCCACTTAAACTTTTTTTTTTATTGGGATTAAAGTGCAGCTTGTAAGATATTGAACAATGTGGTTCATAAAACAAGAAACACATGCAATCTTAGACAACGTTATTAAATATGTACAGTTTAACCTTTTCTTTTTCACAAATGTATACTTGAGTTATGGCTCATAATGTCTGTTCCTATTTATAAAATACATAAATGGCATGATTAGAGGAGATCTTGGATACTTCAGCATTCGTTAAAAAAAATGGGTGTGCTTTATTGTTTCTTTGTAGAGATTATTCAAATATATGCTTTTATAGAGATGGCTTAGAATCTAGAATAATTAAAGGGCTTCCAACATATACCGATTCCTTGATTCTCCTCTTTAAAAAAAATTTAATTTACTGCTTCCTCTTGGGTACTTCTCAGTGTGAATGACCTATGGCTCCTTATCCCATGTGAGTCTCACAGGATCCAAAGTATATTTGTTGCTCTTTGATGTTTGCAATTGGGTGAGCACCCTAGGAAGCACACTTCCTGCTTTCTTACTCAGCACGCCACCATGTGTGCACATGTGCATTACCTAGCTCTCCCAAATGAAGATCCAAACACATTCTTTGCATTCTCCTGAAGATGACGCGTTGGGAAATGTGTGGAAAAGCCAGGCCCCTTTATGGACGCTTGTCTTTTCAACTGGACTCCTACAGCTGATTGACAAGGAGGAATATATTTCCTGGCTGTCATACTTTAACAGAGAGGTACAAAAATCAAGTTTTGTCTGGTGGGTTTCAAATGCTTCTGAAATGTATTTCAAGGTCAGTAATGGTCCCCTTGGCCAGGGAGTAACAATGAGTACTATGGCAGTATGGAGGATAACAGACTATGGCCATGGGTGTTTCCTTAAAACGTAAATAACCGGGAAAGAAATTCAGTGCTGATGCATTATCTTGCTATTGTGATGTAAATGAAAAGAGGTGGGCATTGGAAGCATCCCTGCGTGCTGTAAAGGGCAGGGTGTATGGTTGTATGGTGACTGTGCTGTTCATTTATAGAACAGCCACATTTCTACCACCTCCAAAGTCTTACTCTGTTACCGTTTCAAAACTGAAGATCTCCCTCATCTCTTCCAAGTGAGCAATGGGGCAATTCTCTTATTTTTCTGTATTTAAACAATACTATTTTTTTTAAAAATAATTTAATGATTATTATTTTTTTCTCAAGTCATGTTTGATTGTGTCTCTTGCCAGCTTTTACTAGGAACCCTGTAAGCAGGTCACAGATACTTGACACACCCGCCTGTCCCTCCCCAGCATCAGGGATTTTACAGGCTGCAATACAGTAAAGTGTGAAATGGAGTGCAGAAGCCGACAGCAACACTGGCTCTCTCAACCCTAGTGCTATGGACATGTGGTGCCTTGGGGCACTTTGTGTGGGGCTGTCCTATTCACTGTAGGACTTTAGTAGCATCACTGGGCCCTGCCCTAATCCTCATTTGAAAAACAGAATAGAATATAGAGACATTGATAAGCATCCTGTGGTAAGCAAGATTCCTGCTCCCTCCTGCATTGAAGGATACTGAGTTTACACACACATATAGAGAGAGAGAGAGAGAGAGAGAGAGAGAGAGAGAGAGAGAGAGAGAGAGAGAGAGAGAGAGAGGAGAGAGTGCAAGAAAAACAATATGTACACACACACATACACACAGACACATATGTATTCAGAAAAAATTCTGTAGGTTTTTTTTTTTAAGAAAGCCATAAATTATTGGCACTATCTAAGTAGTATTTAGCTCTCTGAGGTCATCTCACTGGTCAATGCCCACAAACCACATGACTACATCTCTCTAAGGATTCCCAGCAGCATAGTCATTTCCTCAGATTCGTGCTGTAATATGTCCTCATTACACAGGGGGAGCTGCAAGACTCATGTTCACATTCCCTTCTCCACATGTGATTTCTGTGTGTGTGTTTGCATGCATGCTAGTATACATGTGTATGTTTATGTGTAGTGTGCATGCTTGTGTGTGCATACATGTGTGTATGTGCATGTGTGTGTAGTATTTATGTGTGTGTATGTGTGTGTGTGTGTAGTGTGCATGCTTGTGGGTGTGGAAGTGTTGCGCGCACCTCTTTTGTGTCCCTTTCGCCCGCGAATAAGGACACGGAGGCAGTAATCGGGTATCACTACAGACGAGGCTTTACTTCTTGTAACAGCAAAAGCGGAAAAGACCCCAAGCCTGGGAAAGGCACTGCTATATATACCCTAGAGTGGCGTGTTCACTTCTGATTGGCTGTTCACTCATCACCCCATATTACACCCCGGGATGGGCAGTGACTTTGGCGCGCCTTTTGCCTTTTGCACCTGCGCAGTCAGTTGTTTACAAGTGGGAGGACAGGATGTCCGCGCCATCTTGGCACTGCGGCTCCCAACCTGGAAGCGCAAAGTTGATGGCAGGTTTGGTCTTTGTATGCTCACTACTTTTTTTATTGAAAGCCTCTCGATAAACATGGGGCTTGCCCGTTGCAGCCAGTCTTCCTAGTCAGTGTGCCTTGAAGATCTCTCCTGTACCTGCCAAGTGCTGGGATTACAGGTCGCTGACAACCCTGCTGGCTTTTGCATGGATTCTGAGTATTTGAACTTTGGACTTTACACTTCAGCTAGCTGTCTCCCAAGCACCCCTATTGTGACTTTGAGAGTAATGTCTTAGCAGTAAAACAATGGCTTGGATAAATGTTCCAGTGAATAGTCAACATTTTGTTTTGTACGTCCCATGAAGTTTTGTTTGTGTTATCTGTGTTCTTGGTTTAGATTTGAGTACATTCTTGTTTGAAATTGTTTTTAATAGTAGAGTATTTAAGAAAGAAGACACAAAGCTGTAAATGTGGCGATTGAACAAAGGAATTGTATTTCAGGAAAGAAAAGCCAAGACAAAGAGAAAATCAGGAGAAAGGGAGAATTGGAAGACATCTCATCAATAAAAATTAGTCATGCTTCATGTGTCTTCCAGATTTTGTCACTATTTTTCTCTAGCTGGGGCAGATGCTTATCATCCCTCTGTCTCCGTACAAGACCAAACTCTGCCTGTCTTTCTCCCTATACATTTTAATATAATTGCTGGTATCATTATTATTTTAGCATTCTGGTTTAAAAATCACATTATACCACAGAAAGGCATCATCTGATTTAAATGGGAAAATAAATAAAAATAGAAATTTCACAAAATTAAAAAAAAGCCATGTGCTAAAACCTTGAAAAAGTCATAAAAATTAAATATAGATTAATTAATTTATTCTTAATAATCAATAATTATTAATATTATTAATAATAGGTCATTAATTATTCTTAATTTATTAAAAAGTTGAATACTATTAATATAGACATTAACAGTAGGATCAAATACAGTCTTAAACTTAAAAAGAAGAAATAAAAGGGAAATACAAGGGACCATATCATAGTCAAATTTATGTAGAGAAAAAGAAGTGATCACATTATATATATCACATGTAAATTTTAAAATACTAAAAGAGCTTGCATTGAAATAGTAACAAGTATTGTCTCAACCTGAGAGGTGAGAACTTAGGAGTTACAGGGTCCCAGAGGCTAGGTACCTTCCTCAGTAGCAGGAGTAGATCCACAATGGCTGCTTCCCTCTGAAAAGTCTGAGAACAGCCCATTGCTGAGTCCATAAGGCTGGGGATCTCAACAGCCTCCATCTGGTAACCCAAGCACAGAGAAAGGTTCCTGGAGAGAGCCTCTTGTCCTTTCTCAGCAGTGGCTGTATGGAAATCCTGGTTCTGGTATCAGTGTCAACAGCAGCATTAGTGTTAGGGAAGGCCACATCAGCTAGAGGTGAATAATCATCTTTCTACCTTTCTACCTTTCTACCTTTGTATCTGGGTTGCTACCAGAAGGTCTCACTCATATTTGGGGAATGTCTTCCCACATCAATTAGGGCAATCTGGACATTGCTCAAATAAGACTTCTGACTCAGGTGTTTCTAATTTGCAACAAGTAGACAATAAAACTAACCATCCAGACATGAAGGCAGATATTACAGATTATTAACCAAAATGAACCTTAATACTTTTCAGGGATGGACTATACAATTCTCTCTCTCTCTCTCTCTCTCTCTCTCTCTCTCTCTCTCTCTCTCTCTCTCTCTCTCTCTCTCCTTCCCTTCCCTCCCTCTGTTCCTCCCTTCTCTCCCCCTTTTCTTTTGTTTTTGAAGAAATTAGAAAGGGAACCATCATAAACAAGATTCAGCTGCTTTTGGATGAGAAATGACAATTGTGTAGGAAGGGCCAAATGACAGGTTATCTTGACATCAGAGAATTATTTTGGGAATCTGAACTACTTATAACAAAAAGGAATACAACTTATTTTGCAATGTATAACATCCAAATAATTTAAACACTAGATTATATAGTTTTAAATTTATCCTCCTCTTCCAAGTAGAATACAACTTAAACTGGAGAGAAAAAAATGTTTCCTTGTTACTAAGTTATAGGAGAACTTTGTATGTGAATGCTCACCTGAGACCCTTCAGATTATATAATATTCAAAGTCTTCCAGCAGGCTTTTGCAAAAGACACAGCATAGCTCTCCAAATGGATGAATGACTATTCTTCAAAAATGACCTTTTATAAAAGCTGAGGGCATAAAATTAAATCATAATTCAGTGAAGGCATTTTTCCAGAAAATAAGATAATATAGTCCAGGTATATTACTTTCCCATGTCCTCACCTAGGTCAGTAAAAGCATTTGAGAACTTTGAAGGAGTGTGAAGTTAACATCCTTTAGATCAGTGGTTTCAAAGACTTTCTGCCCTAATCAGTGTCAAACAACTCAATAGGCAAACCCTGGACAAGGAAGGAGAAGAAAAAGGAAGAAAAAAAGAATAAAGAAATGCACCCTTTTAACTTTTGTGTACACACTATTGCCCTTGATTACCCAGAATATATTTTTATTGATTAATTGAGAATTTCATATATAAATACAAAGGGTTTTTTTTTGTTTGTTTATTTGTTTGTTTTCCACATTCAACTGGTTCTCCTCCACGTAACTCATTTCCACCCTCACTTTCCTATACCCTTCTGTGCTGGCTTATGTAATGTCAATTTGACAAGGCTAGAGTTATTGGGGAGATGGTAACCTCAGTTGAAAAATGCCTCCATAGGCAAGCCTGTGGGACATTTTCTTAATTACTGATTGTTGGATGTGTGCATTGCCTATTTGTGGGTGGGCTCATTCCTGAGCTGGCGGTCTTGGATTAGATGAGAAAGAGGGCCAAGAAAGCTATGAAAACCAGACAGTAAGTAGCACCCTTCATGGCCTTTGCATCAGGTTATGCCCCCAGGATCCTTGCCTGTTTGAGTTCCCACCCTAACTTCCTTTATTGATGTCCTATGATGTGGAGGTATAATTTTCTCCCCAACTCGTTTTTGGTTACAGTGTTTTATGACAGCAATAGTACCCCTAAACTAAGACATTGTCCAAGTTTTTATTATTTTCTTATTTTTTTAATATTCTATCCATTCCAGGTGTGCTACACATGTACTCATGGGACATCCATTGGAGCATGGTCAATCTATCAGGGGCCACATTTTAAAGAAAATGGATTTTCTGGTCCTCAGAAGGCATCAACTATAGATTATCTGGCTTGGGTGTGGGGATTCATCTATCTCTCCCTACTCCATGCTGTAATGTTCATTGCCTTGATCTTATGTGTGCAACCACAGCTTCTGTGAATTCCTCAGCACCACACCCTTGTCATATCAAAAGGCATTGTATCACCTGACCTCTGGTTCTTATTCCTTTTTTTCCCCTCTCTATCACAAAAGTCTCTGAGCCTTGGAGAAAGGAGTATGATAAAGACACGAATCCTCAGTGGGCAGGGAAGAGCTTATAGGCTCTAGGGATGAATCTACTGCATTAATTTTGCCTGTCTTAGTTTCAGCGGTTTACACCAGTAGACACGATGCTGAAGAAGTAGCTGAGAGTTCTACATCTGGATCTACAGGCAGTGGAAAGAGAAAGAGACACTGGGACCTATTTGTGCATGTGTAAAGCCTACCCCAGTGACCCACTTCCTCGGTCAACGCTACACCCAACCAACAAAGCCTAATCCTTTTCAAGTGGTGCCACTCCCTGATGGCCAAGCATTCACACATTTGAGCCTACAGGGGTGGGGTGGGGGTATTCCTCTTCAAACCACCACTCTGCTCTACTCTCTACCCATAGATCAATACGGTTTTCAAATCTTATCAGAAATGTGACTTTGTGCAAAATCTCTAAATATATATTAATACTTTGAACATTGGAAATAATGCTAAAATCTTTTTCTTTAAGTGAGCAGTGCTTTATTTTCATTTATAATTTAATAAATACTTCTTGGTGACTGAACATGGGGTAAGGCTGCTTGGTAGTTCAGAAAAATCACAGTGATGGTGTTTTCCTGACAGTGTGTAGTTAGTGGAATGACTTGTATGAAGTCACTGTCAAACCAGGAAGACTGCATTATGCACCCATCGTTTTCAGGATTATTGGTAACTTGAACATACTTTTCCCAAATAACCTTGCCTCCTTGTGTCACAAGACCCAATTAGCTCACATTCACTTCAATAACTGTACCTTTGGTGATCACACCCAGGGTTGTTTATAATGTGGATGGTGGATTCTTTTATACACGAAGTATAGGCAGGCAAAAGGTAGCTTTCAGCTCAGGGTGTGCGACATGGGCTTTTTTTTTTTTGAAAAGTAGACCTATTTATTTGTCTAATGAACCATTCATATTTAGGTGGTTTTCTTGTAAAACTATCACCAACAAAGCAGACTTTAGTAACCATTCTCTTCCATGCCTTCTTTGTTCCTTTTCCTGTCCAAATAACTTTCAATACTTGTTTTTTCTTGGGCATGAACTTTGGGTAGAGGGACCTCCCATTTTCCTGCCTTTTCTATTCGTTTCTGCTTAATCATGTTGGAAAGTATGTTTGCTCTCGACTGTCCCCCTCTGTCCAGCAGATAGGCAGAGACCGCTCTCTGTGGAGTCTTCTCATCATCCTTCTGGTTGGTGTTTCTCTTTGCATCTTTATAGTCTTTTTCGTTCATATATTCTTGGCATGGCGCTGTTTATGGTCGAGCTTAGCCTTTAGGCCAAACTATCTTTTTCTTTTTTGTTTCTCTCTCTCTTTCTTTCTTTCTTTCTTTCTTTCTTTCTTTCTTTCTTTCTTTCTTTCTTTCTTTCTTTCTTTCTCTTGCCTTCTTTGAATGTTCATGGGCCTCCTGACCTTCTTTCTCTATTTCTAATGGCAGTCCAAATGATATCCATATTGTTGTGCAATGCAATTCAATATATTCATTTTGTGGCATGATGACAGCCACGGAGCAGCCATCTGGAACCTTCGGGGTTCCAAAAATCTTTTAATTTCTGGGTGTCTCTGGTCCACAAGCCTTTCTAAAATCTTAAATGAGCAATACTAATGAAAATACTTTCAACTTTTCTACATTACAGCTGGATTGAATGGTCCCACAAATATTAAAGTGAAAGTACTCATTTTTTTAAAGAAAACATTTGGTGCATAATAAAAAATTAAATAATTGTTTTACATTTATAATATGATTTGTATCTTTAGTTTACATGTGGTACATAATTTATTTCTTCAGATGTGTCAGAATCAGAAGGGAAAGATTGATAGGAATAGGGAATAGGGATAAAAAGTATTGAAAGACAATTTGTAATTTCAGATTGTATGGAGGGACCTATAACCTCCATTTAAACCCTAGGAACCTTTCTTTGGCCCTTTGCCCCTCCAGTCCGCTTCAGCCACACACTTTCTTTGACTGAAGTGGAAAAACCATGGTTTTCCATTTCACATCCTACACTGACACTGAGCCGCAACCAACACCTCAGAACTGACCGCTGGTCTAGTCCTCCCAGGTAAAGAATTCCTTCCATTGTAACAGCAGCCTGGCTTCACTATATTTCCATTTCCTTTGTAAACCCTAGAGTTGTGATGTCAGGACCCATTTAAAGAAAGACTTGTCCTGGGCCTATCTTTGTCCTCTCTTCTGTCTCATCCCCGATTCCTTGATTCATCTTCCATCATGGTCATAGACCGTGTTCCATCCCCCAGAATTAGTAAGGTGTAGATGTAAAGGAGATATGTGAATATCACTTCAAGCTATTACAGTTTTTCACCTCTGGAGGAAATGGAAGAGTATGCTAGCCATTTTCAGAAGGAATGCAGAGTGAACATATGGGGTTACAGAAGTATTTAAGAAAGAGGGTCATTCTATCTTACTAGGAAAGGATGACAACAGTAAGGGTAGCTAACAATTATAACTGAAGTGATTTTCCTATCGGCAGGCATACATTCTGTAACCAATATTTTAAAGACATTTTGTATCATTTTTATTTTTCCAATTTAGTCTGATATCATATCTCTTATATAGTATTTACTTTATACATATATATATGTATGTATATATATAATTTTTACAATATCTGCCTCCTATTTCAACTCCGCTCAGACCACCTTCCTCAGCATGTTTCCCTTCCCACTTCATGTCCCTTTTATTCCTTTTAAACAGTCTACTGAGTCAGTTAGTGCTGTTTGTATATGCATGGGCATAGAGAGACACACTAAGACATGAACAATCCCAGAGAAAAGTGAGTCTCCTTTCCTCATCTGACACCAACTGCCAGTAGCAACTCAGCAAGTGAGAGACCTCGGGGGTCCTCACTCAGCATTATAGAATTTTGATAGGTTTGATCATGTGCTGGTCTTCTGCAAGAAATGCAGCCCTTTTGAGCTCCTAAGTACAACAGCCATCAGACAGGATTTCACAGCACTTATCCTCCCCTTCTTCACCCCACCTCTCTTTCTTCTTTTGCCTCCTCCATGACATTCCCTGAAAATTGGAATGAGCGATTTTTACAGATGTCTTATAGCTGGGTACTGGGTACTCAGAGTTACTTCTTAACCAGTTATGATTCTTTACCTTAACCATTGCCCAATTTAAAGCAAAGCTTCTCTGGACAGTGTTGAAACAGCAGATATCTATACAGATAGAAGGCAGTTTGACTACATGAACATTTAGCCAAATAACAAAATAAGCCCTACCCTATCTCCAGAGCCTATGACTTCCCCAGCCATGAGTTTTTGGCCAGGTTTACAGTATCAGGAGTGATGTCCTTCTTGTGAAAAAGATATTGAATCCAATCAGAAAATTCTTGCTCACTCTTACAACAGTATGCCTTTATTGTACCCATGGACATACCTTGTCAGATAGGTTGGTGCTGAGCATGCCCAGTTTTGATGGATAATACCATAGGTTTCATTTCTCTTCGTGGGACTTGTATAGCACCTTCTGCCACAATTAAAACCAACCACAAGGAAAGAAGTGCCCCACTAGTTTGTGGTTGATTTTTTTTTGTCCTGGAGTAACAGTTTATAAAGGTAACATTTTTATAACATATTTTTACGTCCTATGGTTACTTTTTCTTCCTTACCATAGCTGCAATTTGAAAAATACTACAAGTGAAACATGATTTTCCTCTTGCTAGGTCAAAACAAAGCATTACAGTAGCCTCTTAATAAATGTCAATTACTTTCCCTTTTCTCTGAGCCTGGTATTATGCTAATGACATTCTCCTGAATATTCATAGACTCATGGAACATTTGATCAAACAAGAAAGTTACAGATGCCTTCGCCCAGTTCCTACTATCAAGATGAAGTCATGGTGGCTCAGAGACTGGAAGTGGCTTGCTGGACATTGTCCAGCAAACTAACTCTAAGACCCAGGAGCCAAGTGTTGGGAAAGAACATAGAACAAAGTATGTGATGTAAAGAAATGACAGCAAGGCATAAGAACTGTGTTACAGATCGTATATAGGAGACGATGTAGGAATTTAAAGATCAAATTAAAGATTGAAGTGTCAAAGACACAGCATACTAAATAACCATTGGCTTCATAAAGGCTGGTGTTTTGAGAAAGAAATTTTCTTGTTTCTGTTGGTTAATAGGCTCTTGTCATTTTTATACACCCACATCCCATTCCAGCATGTAACACTGCTCTCTCTAGTATGAATAGGTTTTAAAACATTTTCTTTTATTTTTTACATTATAATATAATTATATAACATCTCCTTTCCCCTTCCTCCCTCCCTCTAAAACCTCTATATACCCCACCGCTTGATGTATTTCAAATTCTATGGCCCATTTTGCTTTGTTGTTGCCTGCACATCTCCACCTCTCTCTCTCTCTCTCTCTCTCTCTCTCTCTCTCTCTCTCTCTCTCTCTTTCTTTCTTCTTCCCCGCCTCTTTTTTTTTTTTTTTTTTTTTTTTTTTTTTTTTTTTTTTTTTTTTTTGGTTTTTCAAGACAGGGTTTCTCTGTATAGCCCTGGCTATCCTGGAACTCACTCTGTAGACCAGGTTGGCCTCAAACTCAGAAATCCACCTGCCTCTGGCTCCCAAGTGCTGGGATTAAAGGCGTGTGCCACCACTGCCCAGCTTGCACATATCTTTCTTTTCATCAGTTCCTTCATCATTTAGGATGATCACACTGCTCTCAGGACATTCGCACCATAGGTATAAAACATAGGTACATTTGTTTTCCCTTAATCCTCCCCTTCAGCTGTCTTTTATGTCTGTGCTTCTGTATTGGTTGGCCATTCTTCAAAGTTAAGAATAAGTCTTAGATTCCACCTGGCTCTTAGGCCCTTCTGCAATCAAAATATTCATTAAATCATATTTTGAAATATATATCTCCCTGTAAGTATTTTTTCTAACAAAGAGGAAAGGGAAAAATGCCTTACTCTATTAAAGAAAAAATTTCATACCTAACTTATCTTTCAATTTGGTGGGTATTTTGGTGACTAGATTCTGGAATCTGTATGTTTAAGAGGAGAGAACTTAACAATGACTGAGGTTGTTTGGATTATGTTCCTAACACTGTCTTCGGCTGTCAGACCTTACAGAGAACATGTTGTCTTAAGTACATAAAGGTCCTCACAGAGCAGAGTAAGTAGGGTTGTTGGGATTTACAAACTTTCTCTGGAGACTGTGTTGAGCCAAAGTGTGATTCAGTGTCAAGTTCAGAGTCTATATTTGTAAAAGACATGTACTGCTCATCCTTCTGGCTTCCTTTGTATGGATAAAAGTGGGCAGTGGAATTGTGTTCTGGCTGAAGGCAGGGTGCTAGAAATGGGAAGAAAGAAGACACAGTGAAACAGAGAACATTCAAAGCATATCTTATCTGCTATCAAGAAATCCCTGTTTTATGAGCTAAAGAAGAAATAATTTAGAATGAAGGAAATGGTTATGTTTGGGAGACAAAACAAAATCTTTTTACCTTAGAGACTTTCATTTTAAAATATCACCCAAAACTGGGATGAAAACTTATTTGCTCTTTGACTCTATTATAAACCATCAAGTACTTTACCAGATACGGGAAGATACAGGCTAAGAAAGGCAGGTTGTATGGGAGTAACGTTTTCTTACAGAGAAAAAATGATGAAGCCACCTTGACCAGTCATACTATGAGACTGTGAGGGGGCTCCTGGAAGAAGTGAATTAAATTTAAAGAAGGAAACTGCAAGAAAGGTCTTATAGTTAGACTCCGGTAGCATAGGTGTTAATATCATTTTATTTGTTCTTAAAGAGATCTGTTTAAGAAGGTTATGCTTATTTTTAGAAGGAAAAATAAATTATTATGCAGATTAAATATCTTGCCAAGATGACAAAATTAGTTTATCAGTGGTGGTCCCCAGACTCAAAGTCTTGCACTCATGACTTCTAATGCAGATGTTCCTTGTGCTGATATGTCACTGCTACTGGCTGTTTGATAATTGCTTTCTGATTTGTTGAAGATGTATCTCAGGTGAGAGTTGGTCAAATAAAATAAGGGATCCTTAATTCTGATTATCTGTTTCTTTACCAAAAGTCATAATAAGATTGGAAAGAGAACAGGGAAGGTGAGGTAAGACCTCTCTGAGCTCAGACCCAGGAACTGCCACCCCTTAGCTACAGGCATTAATAACATAATTTTCCTTTCTGAACCATGCTTCCCCTGTCTGCATGTACAATAATAGCGTGTCCTTCCAACAGGGTTGTGAGACTGTGTTCTGAATGGGTTGTCTGCATTACAGTGCCTACTGTGGAACACGTTGACATTGGATGATCCTTGTTTTTATTATTGCAGTTCCACAGATTTGCCTGAATTCCCTAAATTCCTTCATCTTGAGAGAGAAACAGTGTGAGACATGTCAATGAAGAATAGCAACAGCTCAATGTGGCCCTGCTGTCACTTCTGGATTCACCTTGCTCCCTCTCTGAAAAAAGCGCCTTTTTTTTTCCATATAAAAAATATAGAAGTGAATAGTTTTGACTTTTAACTGCTGAGACTCAAACCATATTGTCTATTCCGGCAAAGGGAAATGGATGGTCTTTTATCTTTGGCAAGTACTCGCATTACATGTTTATCGACATATTAGAGTTCTTTCTTATGGCACCTCTCTCTGTGGCAGTGGAGTATGTTTCTTTACTTAAAGGGACATCAAAGAAGCATTTATGTATAAAACTCACCGAGTTTTTTCTTAACTGTGCTTTGTCATGAGACCATATGGCCGTAAATGATTTAGTTTTCCATGAAAAATGGTTTTAAATCAAGAATGAAACCTGCTAAAAAGAATTTGCATACTTGATGAAAAATAAAGGCAATAAAATGTTTAATCTGGCTGTGAGAAATGTTCTGGGATTTCATAAGCAGCTCTTATGTAATAAGGAAATGCATTTTCATTATGACTATTACATTAGCAGTGTTGTGGAAAGTTGGCCTCTTTAGAGAGTGATACAGAAAACTGGATCATAAATGGTATTCACCTTATGATTCAAGTAAGTCTGGCACATATCTAAAACGGCTGGAATAGAGCCTGCCAGTTCATGTCAATGAGAGGCTCACAGGGAATGCACCAAGTTAAGAAGGAATAGGGCAGTAGGCTCAGGTGCTGGAACTCTGGTTGTGTGCTTGATACATAAGGACTAAAAAGGTATACTTATACTCTAGTATAAGATCAAAAACACATGAAGAAGAAATTCAGTAACTTCTCATTCAGGAAATGACAGGGGGAGGATGCAGCAGCAATGCAAAGAACATTGCTAGTTTAAGAGACCTAAGCCATCTTGACCCAGATATAACTGACAGCCTTGCCACATGGTGGGTCTTGAGGGACCATCAGCTGAGAAAGTTAGATGCCACTCACTAGGAGGAATAGAAAATAGTTAATATTACTGTTGGTATTGGGGAAGCTGAGGGATTAGAGAACAAAGACCATGTAATTCTGTCTCCCCAAGGAACTTAGAAATATCATTAAAGACTTTTAAGATGTTTGAACTAAACTAAATTTAGTCCAAACCAGCCTCTATAATTAACTGACAAGTTTAGGTCAAAGCACCTTTTTACACACTGAACATTATCTAGATTGGTGCAAAATCAAATCGTAACTTAACCCAGAGTGCATCCTTACAACTAAACAACAAAGGCAACGACAGCAATTGTAGAGTGTG
Organism: Arvicanthis niloticus; assembly: GCF_011762505.2. Taxonomy (NCBI): domain Eukaryota; kingdom Metazoa; phylum Chordata; class Mammalia; order Rodentia; family Muridae; genus Arvicanthis; species Arvicanthis niloticus. The sequence continues at coordinate 23,905,070 of NC_047660.1, forward strand.
TGCCTTTGAGACAAGTGACCACAGTAGCCAATCCGATTCTTCCTGTCACTTCTTTATTCTGCTTATAACTATAATCCATGTGTGTGCTGGAATGAACTATTTTGGTTCTGGTCTGCTTCCTAGTTCTAGAATCTTTGCTACCTAAAGTAAGCTGGTCTTTTTTTCATTCAGTAAGGTTATTGGGTTTTAAGGAATTGATATGGTGAAGAAAGAAACTGGAAGAGAGACTCTAGCCTGCCTGAAAAGGTGCATGTTGAATTTCTCATACGTAAGTAAGCTAATAAATACTGCTATAAAAGGTTATTGTTGGTTGTGCATGTTCTTTAATGGGTACACCACACGCATGAGAAAATTTGTAGTTTATCCTGTTACCACTCTGAGTTTGTATTGGAAGGCAACATTGAGAAACCACGATGACAGGAAAGAAGTAGAAGCAAAGAAGAAATATAGAAATATTGTTTCCATCATGAATCAAGCACAGAAGAAGCTTATTACTTAAACCACTACTTTCATGGAACAGCTGGAAATGTTGAGAAGCATTCTGTGTCATTCAAGAAGCTACTTGACAGAGCTGGAATAGTGGAGAGCTTCACTCACACCATATATCCAGTAGGTTCCATGGTGGGGAATTGCTCAGCCTGCAGCCAGATATTAGGTATTTGGGCATGCAGGGTCTTGGGAAAGATAAAATATTCCTAAGTCAGTGTTCACAAATGAAATGCACGGCCAAGTGTACCTTTTCTTTTTCATATCATGAAATAAGTGTTCCTGTCATTTATTTTCTTTAATTTGTTATAGTTTATACTTGTAAAAATACATCAAGATTAAAAATCATGTACAGAATGTATTGAAAGGGTAGGAAGTCGTAATTTTACATTTAGTGAGCAATACAAAGGAGATAGAACCAGCGTCCTCAGCTTGCAGTCATTAACACACGAGTAAAAGCACCCTTGCTGTGTGTGAGGAAAACTTCAAAGGACTTTCTTAAATGTCAATCTAGAGTCACTGTTAAGAGGTGCTGTGTTTGAGCCAATAATAATGCACACTCCACTTCCTTACTTGTGCACTTTATAATTTACTGCATCCTCTCTGCACCTCAGTTTTTTTCTCTACCTTCAACAAAAAAATCCTATGTGATAGGGTTCAGTGAAGATAAAATAAGTGTTGGGTGCACTGTAAACACTCAGTGGCAGCAGTCAGCTTAACAACTCTCGTTATAGCTTCATGTAGTTCTTATAGTTCTTCTAAAAACCAGATACATCAAAGAAAGGACATTAGAAATAGGAAATTAGAACAGTCAAGAATCCTTTTTAGTCTTTCAGTGTTTTTACCCTGCGACCAACAAAAAACTCACCTTTCAGACTGTAAGGATCACAAACCTGCTTTAGTCACGTCAGCACATCATGCATTTACAATTACAATGGATACATATGGGACTACTGAGGTTTGAACTGGTATTGAAATCGTTTTATATGTAGCATGGTTTGAAAATGTACTAAGAATGTCTCAACTCCAAAGCTAGTGCTTCCCACTTTAGTATGCACTGCAGGAAATTAATCTTTTAAAGTTTGACAGATACAGAATTTAAGCAATCTTTAAAACATGTAGCTTATATTCCTTAATTACTTTTAAACCATTTGCATTGACTTGGAATTATTTCCTTTTCTGTACTGATTGATGAAATGCTACTGACAGATGTCGAAGTCATACACAACATATGACCCTACTATTTCTGGGGACTTGGAGTTAAAGGTCATTTATTGTAAGACAGAGAGTTGTTTGGTTTAGAAAGTCCGGGAGTGGAGCAGGAATGAATCTGTCAAGACTCATGATATTTCAGAAAAGTATAACAAAGATTATAATCTTATATTTCTCTTCTGCTGGAACCTTGTCAAACAGTGAGCTAAACTAGAGGGTTATAACACAGCTTCAAGGTTATTAAAAGCAAGGAAAGTCTGAGAGAATGTCACAACAAAGAGGGGGCTAAGGAGGCATGGGGACTAATTGTGGCATGGCTTATTGGATGGGATTTTGGAACAGTAAGAAGGAGGGTGGAGATCTAATGAGATGGTGCTAGCTCTCGAGATCAGCGAACAGTTAGGCATCAATTTTGGAGTCAGAATTTTCAAAAACCTACCTTGTTGTGAAATATCTGAACATCAGGGTACTGGGTGGGCATTCCTAAGAATGCTCTGTAGTATCTATGCAACCTTTATGCAAACCAAGATTTATCCCAAAGTGAAAACATTCAAAGTAAAACCAAAATAAAAGTCTCTTCATGAGGTCAGAAACAAAGGGATTCTTCATTAATTTAAGTTATAGCATAGAGAAACCCAAGTAGATCTTGACTTCTTTGTTCATTTTTATTTTCTATCAGGGCCACATGAAAAATCTTTGTCAAATCTTATTCTTTCTACTTTTTCATGATTTGGACTTCTGCCCCTCATTCATGCCTGCTTTTAATGTCTTACAAAAGTCCAAATGTAAGAAAAGATGACTGACGCAGATGCTTGGTGGAAGCTCACAGTATCTTCCCTCGAGAGCAGGAGCTAATCCACCCAAGGAGTGACCACTCACTGGGACCCTACCATGTCTGAAGCATGACGACAGCCTCTGGAGAAGCAGGGGAAGAAACTGATGACGTGAATGTTGATAGAGTTTGCGGGAAGAGCAATGATTGAGGAAGAGGCAGAGACAGGGAAAGTCTCTACTTTATACATGCCACGAGTTTTGAGAAACCCCAGAACATGTCTGGCAGTTGAGTGAGAAGCTAATCTGATATAATACCTGAAGCAGTCACCTAAGCGGTAATGTTATCCTTGCTGGCAGTTTCTTTTCCATAAATTTTTAGATGATAATAATTACATGTCTTCCTGTTCTTCCCTCTGAATCCTCCCACATTTCCCTTCTTGGTCACTTTCAAGTCTATGGTTCTTTTATTCACCAATTGTTACTATATGCATATATGCAAGGTATATATATATATGTATATATACATATATATGTATATATATATATATATATATATATATATATATTCCTAAATATTACCTGCCCAGTTTGTATAATGTTAGTTGTATATGTTTTCAGGGTGACCATATGGCACTGGAAAAATCAATTTTTGTGTTCTTCACTGGGGAAGAATACTTCTCCAACTCCTAGCTTGCTTGCTTGCTTGCTTTCTTTCTTCTTCTTCTTCTTCTTCTTCTTCTTCTTCTTCTTCTTCTTCTTCTTCTTCTTCTTCTTCTTCTTCTTCTTCTTCTTCTCCTTCTCCTTCTCCTTCTCCTCCTCCTCCTCCTCCTCCTCCTCCTCCTCCTCCTCCTCCTCCTCCTCCTGCTCCTCCTCCTCCTCCTCCTCTTCCTCCTCCTCCTCCTCCTCCTTCTTGGTTTATTTGTTTGTTTTTAAAAATGGATTATTTTATTTATTTACATTTCAAATGTTATCACCCTTCCCAGTTTCCCCTCCACAAACCTTGTATCTCCTCTGCCCCCACCCAGCCTCTATGAGGGTGCTCCCCACCCATCCACCCAGTCCTGTCTCCATGTCCTAGCATTCCCCTATTCTGGGTCATCAAACCTCCATGGGACCAAGGGGCTCCCCTCCCATTGATGTCAGATAAGAACATCCTACAATACACATCCAGCTGGAGCCATGGGTCCCTTCATTTGTACTCTTTGGTTGGTCATTTAGTCCCTGGGAGCTTTGGAGTGTCTGGTTGGTTGATATTGTTGGGGTTGCAAGCCCCTTCAACTCCTTCAGTCCTTGCCCTAACTTTTCCGTTGAGGGCCCCCACGCTCAGTTTGATGTTTGGCTGTGTCCTAGCTTTTTTCAGTTGCCTAGAGTTCTTTGAGTAGGGCTGAAGCCCCATGCTCTTTCCTCTGTACACTTTCACAGGTCCTTTGCTGCTACTGCCCTTGTTCATATCATGTGTAGACAGTCATATTGGTGAGACTTTACGGGTTACTAGGAGACATAATCTCACAGCAAACTCCCTAGTAGCCTTTACAGTCTTTCTTTCCCTCTTCTGCCATGCTCCCGGATCCTTAGGTGTTGTAACATATTTTTTCATGTATTCATTGTACAGGGAACCACAACTCCCCATTTTGATGAGTTGCGGTTTTCTGTGCTTGTTTCTATCTGTTGCAAAAAGAAGTTTCTTTGATGAGGAGACTACATATCTTTGGGTATAAGGGCAATTGATTACATTGTTTGTCATTTGGGATTGTGCTGGGTTAGTAAATAAGTAGCTGTATATTCTCCTTGAATAATCATGACCAGACCACACTGAGTACCTAGCCGGGTTGCCAGTGTTTGCCCCCTTGTTGAGCATCATTTTAGCGTTAATGGTAGTTTAGGTATAATCTTTAGGGAAATGATTATTTTCTGAGAAGAGTTTCAAACTAGATAACAATCACCCTTCAGTCCTCCTGGCTAATATGTAAAGTATTCATACAAAGCATCTCTATTACTCTGATGGCATTGGAGCTCTGGAGAAAAGGACCAGAAACATCTGATATCAAATGAAGTCTGCCTGCCCAGGATTCGGTCCTCTACAATCATTCTTGTTTTCTCATATGTAAAATGGGCATGAGGATGTTAGTCCATTTACGCCACTGTAACAACATACTTGAAGCTGAATGATTTATAAAGAACAGATATTTTTCTCTCATAGTTCTGTATCTCGAGTTTCTTATAAAGGATTACTCTTTGTTTTCAACATTTCCTTCAGCAAAAAATTAAAGAGTGAACCTGCTGCCAGTGTCTGCTTCTTCCCCATGGGGTAGTCAGACCTCTTGTCCCTTGTGTGTCAGGGTGGACTGGAGGGAGAGAAGCTTACAGTGGCGAGTACTCGGGTAAAGGATACACACCCGGAAACAGCTTTGAACAACTAGTTCGGCCATAGGGTAGGGGTGGTATTTTCACAGGGGTAAGGGTGCCCCTGGGTAGATGGCCACAGTCTGTAGGGCAAGTTTGTGTGACCACATACAATTGGCTAGGACAGGAGTGTTGGAAGATGTTTCAACTGCATACTCGTGGACTCTAGGGTGTTGGGAAGGAAAAACATTACAAGATCAAACAAAGAGTGAAAGCTGTTACTGTCAGTGTAATAAAATCTTACTAGGGTTAATAATGGTGGGATAGCTAGCTTAATGGTACCAGGGGTTGGGAAGAGCAAGGGAGCCAACTCCTTATCTATGGTATCTGGGGTTGAAGCTGTCCTCAGCCCTTCCTCTTCCTCCATTGGCCATTGTGGCCATTGTGGTTCCACATGAGCCCACTTTCCAAAGCCCACCCATGCAGGCAGATCTCTCACAGCCTAGTCGCTTCTATATGGCCTCACTTCCATACCAGTACCTTAGTCGGTGTTTGGTTGTTGTTAAGAGACACCATAAGCATGGCAGTTATAAAGAAGACCATTTAATTGGGGATTCTGTATACCAGAGATTTAGTTCATTAGTGTCATGGCAGGAACCATGATAGCATGTGGGCAGACATGGTGCTAGATGGGAAGCTGAGAGCTCTACATTAAGATTGGCAGGCAGCAGTAAGACAGAGAAACCCCCAAACCCACTCCGAGTGATACATGTCCTCTAGCAAGGCCACACCTACCTCAACAAGGACACATTCTTCAATACTGCTACTCTATAATGACCAAACATTCAAATATCTGAGCCTATGGGGGCCAATCCAATTTAAATCGCCACACTTGGAATCTGAATGTTGATGAGCGTTGTGAGAGACAACCAGTAAACAGCAGAGTGTGATCAAAATATACTTTCTTTCATTTGGTGGCTGTGAGGCTTAAATTGTACACACTACTTAAATTGTACACACTAGGGTGTGGAAAAATCACTGACAATTGCATATCAAATCACTCGTGGAGTACCTCAAATCCCTAAGCAGTTGCCTGGGGTTCTGTTCTGGTTGTCACTACTGGTTGTGTGACACAACCACATTGGCCACATTTAACTCTCAGTACCTGAATCTTCTCACCAGTATATGTTTGATAGGAATTGTGTTAGACTTTTGTATTGTTATAATCTAATAACTGAGAAAAGCATCTTGGAAAAGGAAAGACCGATTTCTACTTAATGTTTCTGAGAAGACAGTCCACAGTATTTGGTCCATGATGCTAGACCTGTTAGGAGTTGGTGCAATAAGGTGGTGGGCAAGTTCAGCTGCCTTTCACTGGAAACAGGTGGCAAAGAGAAAGAAAGCGAGACCAGGTGAGATTTGGTTTACTCAACATCACAACTTGGCACTATCACCTTGGTTCCAGCATTCAAGGCATGAACCCAGTAGGGGTGCATTTTATGTGTCAGTTATCACGGTGATGGAGTGAGTATGAATAGAAGGCTGAGAACAATGTCTAGGACATGATTGACTGTAGGTAGAAGGCAGGCACCAGGAAGGACAGAGCATGTTCTCAATGGACTAGCTCATGTTTCTATTGCCTGGAACCAGACCTGGATGTTTCTAATTGAATGAGAAAAATGAAGAATGAAACTTGAGGCCAGCCGCAGGCTGAACCCATCTTAGGTTAACCAGCAAAGGCCCTCAATCAAAGAGGTTGTTATTGCCTCCTAGGTCTGTTATTGTTGACACTTGTTCAAAATATGAAGAATGTAGCCAATGAAAGATTAAGCAATTTTCCACAACTCAAGGTTTATTTAAATTTAAAGAGAACTTCATAGGGTTGAGAAATAACTTCGGCCCCTTCTGCAGAGGATCTTTTTTAGATGCTGCTGTGATTTTATATTGGTCATCAATAACAGGAGGGTGGGCTATTATTAAAGTTTAGTTATAGTACCAGGGCACAAATGCCACATACTTTCATTTCTACAAACATTGAACTTATTTCTGATGAGAACCTTTCATTTAGTTATAATCAGATTATAAATACCCTAGACAAAGCGAAAGCACAAAGTTAAATAGCTAGCTGTCAGTAAAGTGCTTACCTCCAAGTTATGGTGACACTGCTTGGTTAACGACATTCTGAAAAATAATACCTGAGGTTCATCTATAATACACACACACACACACACACACACAAACAAACACTCCATACATACATAAACACATACATATACACAAACACACACATACACACACATGCTTACACACAAACAAATATATACACACATAAACACAAACACACAAACACACACATTCATACACAAATATACACACACGCAAACACACACATGCTTACACACAAACACAAATACACACACATAAACACAAACACACAAACATATACATTCATACATAAATATACACACAAACACACATATATACACACAAACACATACATACATATATACAAACACATTTATACACACACATAAATACACATACAAACACAAACACATACAAATACACACTAACACACACATACACACATATGCATACATAGAAATACACACATACACAAATATACAACACAAATACACACAAAAGTAATTATTTGTGTTCACATATTCACAAATAATTACCAACGGAAGACATTCTTTCTGCTTACTTCCTCTATTTTTATTCGGTGTCTAGCATCCAAGGTAATTACTGTCCGGGATGGTGAGAAGTACTGAACCATAGAAAAATAATCTCTCTAAGATAAACTCCACAAACCATTGAGCAACATGAACAGGACTCATGTCACAGACATAGAGTGGCAGGTCATTCCTTGGCATTTTCACACAATATTGAAAATCAGTCTGAACTGGCAGGTGTAAAGTTCCCAGGCTCACACTTGACAGAATAGCTCAGTGCCAATACTTTGTGACTGGTAATAAGCAGTGGGTGTGGAATAGACCAGCACCACAGGAAAGAATGAAGCTTATTCAAGAGCAAATGAAGTATAAATATTTTTATGTGTTTTTTCTATGGCTTAGTGCACATGGAGTTCTATTAACATAACACAATAGATTAACATGAAACCATCACAAAACATACCCAGTGTGTGTTCCTAATAAATAATGTTCTTCCAACACGTGTTTCCTTCAGACTTTTTTTTATTTCCAACTTTTCAGATATTTACAGAGGCAAAACCTCCTCTTTTGTCTTTAGGTAGATGCTAGGTCTTTTATATCTTAGATGGTGCTCACCTAAGAGAAAAGCATGTCAGCTATTCCTACCTTCTCTGCTTGCCAGTGATGCCTGTAACAACTCTAAGATTAAATCTAAGAGACTCCAGTTTCCCTTTTTATTTCACCAATATGAGAGTTTCATCTAGAAATCATTTAGAAAATTCATTCGGTAGAATGAATAACAAGCCCCCAAATTCTTTTTGGCTCCTCTGAGGAACAGTGCCATTAGATACCATAGGAATGACTCGTGATCATCTCCTCTCACCCTGTGTTTTCCTTGGTGTTTTATGCAAATGAGCCTTAAAAACAGTGGTTTTCCAACTGAAATACTCGTGCAAATCTGTGGGTACTTGTTAAAGTGCAGAGCAGTAGTCTATGGTAAGGCTTGAAGCACTCCAATTCCACCAGTTCTGATGGGATTGTAGTATAGCCGAGATGGTGGCACAGCTGGGATACTGGTGAAGCCAAGATACTGGTGCGAGATGCTGATATAACTGTGGTGCTGACACTGTTGGCCCTGTTGCACATCCAACATCAAGACAAAAGTGAAAACAATTGAAGAGAAGTAGCTTCATACGGCACTTGCAATATAACCCCTGTCTTGAATATATTCATGTTTTTAATCTAAGAATGGGGCGATGAGGTTTAAAGTTCTGTTTAGGGTATAGAGTAAGCTGTTTGTTCTTTAGAGAGGAAAAATAACAGGTATGGAACAAAAGGACATACAAGAAATTTTCCTGAGTTACCTAGTCTATACAACTATTGTTATTTGTCTTTGGTCACTAAGGAAAATCTCTGTTCTAGGATGATACGTACCTATAACAGCAGTGTCCCTAGCCAACATACTACAAGGACAAACATGCTCTTATTCATTTTCAGGTAAATATTTAATTTGGATAGACTATTTTAAGGTGTAGAATTAAGATAATTAACGTTATTTTATAAATCAAGTTACAAAATTATTCATAGAAAGCAAACCTTTCTTATTATGTTATTTTGTTAGACAGAAGAAATACCTCAATACTCAATGTATGGGAAATCAGGTTGGCCCTGGATTGCCTCAATATACCTAGTATGTACCACTTGCCCTTCTTGCCTCCTCATGTTTCCAAGATAAGTGGCTCACTTGAACTCAAAACTGAAAGCCGAGTCTTCTCCCTTCTTCCAGGTTCACAATAGGGACCACTTCTGAATGTGACATTCTTTTGACGATTACTTACTCAAACTGTATTTGTTTGTACTTGTTAATGTATTCCATTCAATCCAGCAAACATTTATTGAACATTATTACCAGGCTCTGTGGGACATACAGATAAATATGCCTTGGTTTTTATATTCATGGAGCCGATAATCATGTAGATTATAACTGCTATTATGTAGAATGTGTGCTTTTGTTGTTTTATTTAAGTTTTCTTCACCAACTGAGGTGTGACCGCCTTGTCTTTTCTTAATTATCTTTGTGCTTAATATTTGTAGAGTTTCTAGGAAGGAAGTCATGGGTGACTTAAAAAGAGAAGGACAAATCTGCTACAGCCCTTTTCCTCATGACTGGAATGACCTAAAATTCTTCACAGGAAGGTGTAGCTACCAAGCTGAAGGCATAGGGGAGGAAGGAGGAGCCCCTGAGGAATAGCATGCTTCCCCAAATTTCCCAAGGCACCTGTTATTCAGCTTTTTTATCCAATGGTTAGACTATGTGATGCTGATGCTTAAAGATCTTTTGGCATGTACTTTTGGGATTCACAACATTTTGTCCTGTGAAGCCATGACCACTGATGGAAAGCAGCAACCCATAGTATAATCCAAGCTCTGTTCTTAGAATCAGATGCTTTAACCTTATGTAATCTAAATAACCATCTCACGAGAAAGTGCTGATTTCGAACTGGGCAGGCTGAGGCAGAGAGATGACATAATTTGCTCAGAATTACCCAGTCCTTGAAGAAAAGATACAGCCAGTGAATAACATCTTTTGATACTAAGTTCATTAAAACCAAAAACATGGACATAAATGTACACCTAGATCTATTTCAGTGCACATAACCATCTGCAGACAGCATCATTGGTTGCATGCTTTTTTAAAAAATAGGAATAATTGATATTCTGACCATATATATATATATATATATATATATATATATATAACCATAAGTGTTCAAAGAAATATAAGTATCCTGTGTTGCCCTGCAACTACAACCAACAACATCCCTGATACAGCAGTTGAACTGTCTGCATTGGCACCCTAGGAGGCGGTCCTCACCCTCTCAGTACCAGCACAGTGCTTGCTCCACAAGAGGCTTTGTACTTTTTATTTTTTTTATCCTCATACAAAATAGAATGAACTACCATTTTATACATGAGCAAATCCAGGCCCAGGAAAGGGGGTGGGTCTTACTCAAGACTACAGAACTCTCAAAGGATGTGCTGAGCCAGCCTCTCTATCCTGTTACTTCCTTTTTGAGGCTTCATTTTCATCCGTATTTCATTTTCAATTTCCCACCATTAATGACTTCTGAGTAGAATCATTGCCACATTTTGATGAAGGTGATATATATATATGTGTGTGTGTGTGTGTGTGTGTGTGTGTGTGTGTGTAGAACAGGAATGAAGGAGTTATTTGCCCTATTGAAGCTTGTGGTGACATTATCCAGCAAATGGTGCTTTTCTACTTTCCCTTTTTAACACCCTTCCTTGTGCTAAGTACCAAGAATTTTGAAAATACTTTCTGTAAAAATGTAAGGCCACACGGTTACTACAATATTCCAAGGTTCTTTCGTTATTTTAACGTATTGGCTAATTTAACTTCTATCTGCACCTTGCATTTAATAGGGATGGAATACATATTTAAGGGGGAAAGTTGCAAAGACTACCTGGAAAGCAAAGACCTCTTTATGTTTGAAACATTGTTGGTGAAGATATCTTGTAGTGCTGACATTTGGGTGGATTGCTCAGTCTGCTTTCTCATTTTATGGAATCACTTTTTATATCTGAAAATGATATTCCTAATAAGGACATAGCAAAAACCCAGCACCAGCCTTTCTATTAATGGCTTAGGAATAATTTAAATAGAAGTCAGCACAGTATTACATTGTTAAACTTTATTGTAGAATCGTAGGCAATATGTTATTAGGTTCCCTTCAAGTCTGAACTGAAGATTTCCCTTCTGAAAGATGTTGCTTGATTGGACCTGAATTGTTTTTCTGTGTCACCATGAAGACAATGCAAATGCTGATTAAAGCAATTAAAACTTCCCTTTGTTTGCAGAAAGGGATGTACCCAGATCTGGCTTTTTGTTTGTCGACATCTTAATAAGCACAAGCAGACTGAAATGAAATCTGTCATCAGTTATATTTTTCTCTTAGACAAACTGTCTCCTTCACATACATATTAAGCAAGATTTGTTACCCAACCTTTCTTATATTTCTATTTGTTGTTGTAAAATGGTAAATGTAGAAATAACACTAGATCTATCAATTTGATAGTATAATGCAATGCATCTGGCAGCTGAACAGGAAAACGTAATGACAGATCTGGCATAGTGAATGGTTTTTATTATGGGGTTTTTCTTTCACTCTTTCTGCACAACTGTGCCATTTGTTGTGAACTAATGTCAACGAGAATAAAGCATTGTTGGGGATGGGAATTTAGCTTTTGTGGAACATAAATTGACTGCTATGTAAATAAATATAAATATCTGCTTTATTGCTTGTTAAATATTTAGTTACTAAAATGATCTGAACAGGAATGCTTGCTGTGGGATCCATGCCTGCTTTTAGCTATGTACTGCTGGGTTCTTTTCTGGGTTAGGCTCTCTACTATTTTTATCTTTGCAAAGTTACCTTAAACTCCGCTGTAAGTCCTTGTACAATATACAGTCCAAGCCCACAAAATCTGTGAGATAAATCTTTCTTAAGGATGGGCAGGGGTAATTGAAAAAAAATTGTTTTATTTTCAATAACAACGCAAAGCCCACCATTTAAATGAAAGGAAATTGAGAGCACAGACAGGAGCCCTCTGTTCATTCACCCGTCCTATGTCCGCCAAGCATTTCCTTACCCACCCTGGACTTGCCTCTTGAGACATAACTGTGAATCATTCAGAAGTTTAGCCTTTCTAAGAAGACATATAAATATAATATAGTAGTTATATAAAACAAGTTCGAAGTTCAGATGTCTGTAGTGCATGGCCATACTACATATATCAAAACACTAGGAAAATATCTCAAATTTCATTTTTTTATAAAGAAGATTATCTACATTAAATAATGCAGTATGATGCCTGTGCTTGAGACTTTTGACCTTGAGAGTGTTCAGTTGTATTATTCTGAAAGTATCATGAGTCTGCTGATGAGAGGTTGAGTTGGTATGTGAATGCTGTTTTTAAAAGCATGATTTATTTGTATTTGACATGTATAAGTGTTCACATATATGTTTATGTGCATGTACATATAAAGATAATGCCTTTTGAGGCCTTTTGAAGCCAGAAGATGAAACTGGAATTACAGGAGGTTGTAAGCCACCCCGTCGGTGCTCGGAACCAAATGCAAGTCCCCTTGCAGTGAGTGTTCTTTTAGCCTCCAGAAAAATAATTCTCATGAATTATAAATATCCAAATGGAAGCAAACACATGATAAAACTATGAAGAAACTGTTCTCAGCTTCTTTTATGGGAGAGAAGGTGGCTCACTATGACAAGATGTGTAAGAGGCTTTCTGAAGACAAGTCACTAAGGCAAATATTCTTGCCTAAAAGCCATGAATAAGTGTATAAATAAATGGTAATTTATAATTTGAAATTGTTGAAACAATTCCTACATATATGTAATATTCTCATCAACCTTTCTGAAGATATTTTTTATGGAGAGATGAGTTGAACAGTTTTAATTGTCAAGCTCACCCAAATTGCAGATATTAGAGCAACTTGAAATGCTCAAGGATTAATTGTTTAACCTTGCTAGACAAATCATAACAATATTAGAATATTTCCCTGATTTGCTCACAGGACTAACCTGATAAAGAGGTCAGTACTTGACACATGTAAGCAAATGACAGAAGAGTACTGAATATTTATAGAACCAATTGAGATGTTACCAGATCAAAATTATGTTAAAGGAAGAAAAGACAAGATATTTAGAGCTTATGGAGGAAGATAGAAATCTTTTACAAAACACGTGTATGCACACATGCGCACAAACACACACACACACACACACACACACACACACTAGTGGTAGACTATTATTTTTTTTAAAAAATAAAACCAAACCACTTGAACTACATAATATGTTATTTTTCCTTAACTGAATTGCAGAGATTTGAGTTAGCTTTGAGATTATTGTGGGTGCACTATTCTCAATTTCTTGTCCATAAGGAAAATGTGATCGGAGTGGCTTTGAAAGGATAATGTTTGAAGTATCCCAAACTATGTCTGCAGTGTCAGGACCTCTTCAGTATATTCTTAAGATTAAACTGTATATTCTTAAGATTAAACAGTATATTCTTAAGATTAAATTTAAAGATTAAGATTACTCGACTTTCTCCTTACTTCTCTTATCCAAATGAAAACTCATATCCAAATGAGTGTTGTGCTGGGCACTGACTGGATTCTTTGGTCTTCACTGTTGTCTTGTCAACAATTAGCATGCAAGTCACTCTCTAGTGCTGCCATCACAGGAGAACAAATGACTGTCCCTCTGCTTTGCTCGCAGTCAGTTCATTCAGGTAAATCCTTTCCTTCCCTCATCTCTCCAACTCTTCTGACTCCAAACTCCAAATTCTGGGGATGTTGAAAGCAGCCTGAGCAGCACTGGTCCTGTTAAACAATTATGCATATCCAGAGTGGAGATTGATGGCTTCTGAGCATGACAAATTTAAATCTAAGTTTTAGGATGGTATACTTTTCCCCCACACATGACTATTAAGGGAGAAATTTTGCATATTTTATAATTTCCCCAAATTTATATTCATTTCTTTTTTGATATGAAGTTGAGGAGAACAAAAAATTTAAAGGGAAGGATAAGATAAATGAAGGAAGGAAAGAAGGATGGAAGGGATGCAGGGAGTGAATGACAGGAGAGGGGAAGGCAGGAAAGGGAGGCAGACAATACATATTGATGTTATTTAGATACTACCTTGGTTGATTTTTCTCAATTTAGTTCTTGTTTTCTATTTATACATGAAAAAAATAATTGAATGAATTGCTTATTACACTTAACACCATAATTCACGATGCACCTGTTTTACATAATGTTGAGTCCAAAAATTCAAGAATCAGTTTTGCTAGGAAATTATCACAGGGTAATTCTTTTTTATGTAGTAGTTGATATAAGCATTTAAAAGAGATATCTAGAGTTGAGATCCAAAAAAAAAGTTTTTTTTATCTTTTAGATTAATTTTTATTGGATATTTTATTTACATTTCAGATGTTATCCCCTTTCCCCATTCCCCCACCCACCCAGAAATCCCCTATCCTGTCCCCCCTCCTCCTTGATTCTATGAGGATGTGCCCCCACCCACCCAACTACTCCCTCCTCCCCACCCTCAAATTACCCCACACGGGGGCATCCAGCCTTCATTGGACCAAGGACTTCCTCTCTTACCTATGCCCAACAAGGCCATCCTCCCCTACATATATAGCTGAAGCCATTTGTCCCTCCCTCTGTGTTCTCAGGTTGGTGGTTTAGACCCTGGGAGTTCTGGTTGGTTGGTATTGTTGTTCTCCCTGTAGGGCTGCAAATCCCTTCCTTCAGCCTTCAGCCTTCAGCGCCTTCAGCTCCTTCAGCTCCTTCAGCTCCTTCAGCTCCTCCGGTATTCTCTCTAACTTCTCTATTGGGAACTCCATGATCAGATCAATGGTTAGCTGACAGCATCCATCTCTGTATATGTCAGGCTCTGGCAGACCTCTAAGGAGACAGCTATATCAGGCTCCAGTCAGAATGCACTTCCTGGCATCCACATCAGTGTCTGCCTTTGGTGACTGCACACTGAATGGATACCCAGGTGGAGCAGTCTCCAGACAGCCCCTCCTTCAGTTTCTGTCCCATACTTTGTCTCCATATTTGTTCTCATGAGTATTTTTTTACTCCTTCTAAGAAGGACCAAAGCATCCACACTTTGGCTTTCCATCTTCATGAGCTTCATGTGGTCTGTGAGTTGTATCTTGGGTATTTCGAGCTTTTGGGCTAATATCCCCTTATCAGTGCATAAAGTGTGTTCTTTTGTGATTGGGTTGCCTCACTCAGGATGATTCATTCAAATATATTTTTAGTTGGTTTTGTTAGCGATATCATTTCACTACTGATCCAGTCTTCTAGATTGGATTTAAGCCAAGAAAAATCCTTTTTTTTTTTTTTTTTTTTTTTTTTTTTTTTGCATTTTTTTCAGAATATTCTGTTTTCCGAGAATGAACATAATCAGAAAACAATCTACTCTCCCATAGGTTTTAAATGGAAGCTCCTGTAGGTAATAACAGAGAAATCATTTAAATCACTGACTACTGTGTTCTATTGTCCTACAGAGTCATCTCAGCCTTCATCTATCCGTACATGCTATTTTCTTTTATTCCAGGTCTGTCCTATGATATCTGAGACTTCTCTGAGGACCTGCTGCCCTGTGAGATAACACCTTTAGTGGGAACGTATCCTAATTCAGGCAGCACTGCACTCTAACATCTCCTGTTGGTCCTGCAGTGTTCTTTTGCTCTTTGGAGGGATAAATCTTTTAGTCAGCTTGCACTGAGCCTCTAAAGGAGCATCGTCTTTATTTCCACAGGCGCTACAACCCATCTCATTCTTTTTATTTGGTCTGAGGCAGGGACTGGAAGTTCTCCACCTCTTCTCTCAGCCCATTTCTGGTTTGGAATTCTGCTGGCATGTCTCATAACTCAGCCTAGCAAGTCTAACAATGTTACCTAGAACCCTTTGCTACTGCTGCATATTTCTATTTTTGTATCTTCTTGTGGTGCCCAGATCTACCTAGACAATCAAGAACAGCTGAGGATATACTTAGACAACCAACTATAGCTGCTGAGACTTCACTGTTCCTGAAGATAAATAATGCCAGTCTATCTGATGAACTATGGCCTTTCTTCTCTTAGGCAACAAGAAACACACTGTGGTGATAAATATTCTGAAGAAATAGAGTTGGATTGAGTAACTATGTTTTTATGTAAAGAAAGGAAAAAAAAAAACACCTGTAATTTAGAGGTCTAAAGCAAAGTTTTCCAGCTCAAGTGTTTATAGACATCTAACAGCAGGAAGGGAGAGTATTCCACAGCTTAACTATATATCCATGTACCCTGTTCCAGGAAGGGCAAACAGGCTTGTCCTTAGAAACCACACAATATTCGTTAACCTCCTGTTCTCCAAGGATCACATAACACACATAGTACACTGCATCTTGAACTTTACAAAGAAGGTTTGTAGAGTAATATTACTTGTGTATTTATAGATTTCTCCACTGCAGGGGCACAAATTCCATTGTAAACACTCAAGAGTATCCATTTATTAATGCCTTCACCAGAAGTGATTTTTTTCTCCTATTTTGTACATTTTCTGCTTTTCAACAGGGTACTTTAAAGTATTGTGGATTTGACATTAACATTCCCCAGGTAAGGCTACTACTGCCCAGACCAAGCAAATCTATGTGAAGTAACAATATTTCCTCTTTTGAGAGTTTGGCATATGATTAACCGTGCCCATGTGTGGTTCAGTGAAAGAGATAAGTAAGAACCAAAATGATATATATTGTTCATATTTATCTCCCAGTGACACTGAAAATCACAACCACACACAAATGTTTCTTTGTTACTCACTCAGCTTCATAAAAGCTGCAATTTACATATTTCCTTATGGTACCAAGTACATCCATCAAAATCCATATGTTAGAACGTTTCAGAATCACATTTATACATATATGATTTTAGAGAATGCAAGAGGAGTCGTTCTAGTAAATTTTCTGTAAATAATATAATTTTTCCAATTGCATATAAGAAGATCCATTCTTAACATCCTGCTCTCTGCTTCTCATTTTCTTTACTCTTTCCCAAGGCAAATGATTCAGTTAAAAGACTCAAGAGTCAAAACTACATGGCATCAGAACAATTCACTTGGAAAGATTTTTTTTTAAGGTAACCTCTAAACCCTAAGGAAAGCTTGGTAAAGGAATGACCCTAAGGAAGGATGTACACAAACAATTATTGAAAGGGAATGAATTTATGATCTATGGCACATACGAATGTAAGTGACTGGTGCTGAGTCAGATGCCATTTGGTTTGCAAGGAAAACCAAACCAAACTAAACCAAACCAAACCAAGCCAAACCAAACCAAACCAAACCAAACCAAACCAAACCAAACCAAGCCAATCCCACTAGAAAAAAAATGACGAGATGGTAGTAGTGCGAATTATTATAAAACAAATTTTAAAGTATTTTCAGACAACTCAGAATAAACCAACAAGAGACCTAGTTAAGTTTAGGCTCTTCTGTTCTTTGATTACAATGGTCGATAGTAAACTGTGATTTAAAAAAAAACAATGAATTTGGATAGGAATGCGCATGTCTGAACATAAAATGCAATTAGAAAGTAGAACAGTTTCAAAATCATCTAGGCATATAAAGTAACGTTAGCCTTTTCATGAAGGAAAACTTAAGTATTCAAAAATATGCAGACCTATCTTCACAGTATATTTTTATTGTACATAAAATTAAAGGCGGTGTTTTCATATTTTTGAAGAATTTCTGGAAGATATTTTTTAACAGATAGCTAAGCCTTTTTCCTTCTTTTTTGTGACTACATTGCATTCTTGTGAATTTACTTAAAGATTAGTCTTCAGGTAGCAGGAACATGTGAGGATAATCTGGCCCTAGTGTTTTATTTGTTAAAACATCAACAATATTGTTATCTCCTAGCAAGAGTTTTCTCTCAGGTGTTCTTCATTGTTTGTTCAACCCCAGTAACTCACCTCTGGGAGCAGAAAGCATTCTGAGTAATAAGCACTGCAATTCAGTTTCCAAGAAATGCTGTGATAAAATAATCCTAGTAATTGGCTGAAGAATTTAGATTCTCTGTGAAAGTGTGTTGAGATTTTGTGTGTGTATCACATGAAACACCCGAGATCTCTTCCTGACTGGAAACTCAGTAGAGTGATAGGTGACCAACACAGGACCCAACCCAGCTGTTGTTATTCTGATTTCCTAATTTGGTTTCTGGCAGTTCTGACAGTGAACCTCTATTGTTTGTCTTAATATACGATTATTAAAGCTGGCTTCCTTTTCCTGAAGGAGAAATAATAATTGTCTCATAGACCAAGCAAGCACAATTGGCTTTGGTCCCATCTTCCTTTTTTTCTGCCTCAGAATTTGCGAAACAGGTCTAGGCCTGGTAAAAGTTCATTTATAAATGAAGCACATGGGTCTGGCTCTCATTGGGTAAGAGCAGATAGAATTTCCCCATAAAGAAAACTCTTTAAATGGCTAGCATTCTGATAATAGAAGCGTGGCCATCTGGTTTTAAGATAGCGACTTGGCAAATTGAAGCACATACGTAGTGGCCTTTTCTTTCTATTACAGTATGATTCATTAGATTCTGTTTCAAATTTTGTATTCCATTTTATTCTTTAAAAGCGATTGATATTTTCTTAATATGAAGAAAAGTGGATTGGATATTACAATATTGTGAACAGTTTAAATTTTGCTAATTTTTCCTTGCTTTTATTGTTGACAGATATACTGAATACCAAATTCGAAAACATGGTTTGATGGACCCAATGCTTATTGGATATTGGCAAATATCTCTTGCAAACGACTCTTTCTAAAACGTCAGAATGTAGAATGCACTTCTAGAGTAAAACAAAGCAGTGGATTTGAGGAATTTTTTAAAATTAATTTATATGCTACACATACTGGAAATGGTCTTAAAGGCTTTTTAAAAACCTGACCTCTGGCTGGTGAGTCAGAGAATTAGTTTGAGTATCTGAGGTAACACTTAAATGCTCCATTTCAATGCCACAAATCCTTTTAATGCACGCTGAAGACATCAACGGCCCCTAAATCTGTAGTGGCGAAGGGAAGTTCATATTTGTTGAGCCCTGGTTATGATAGGCTTGAACAGCTTCTCATAAAGAAACAAGGTCCATGTGATTACGTCGCTGCACATGGGCTGAGCCTGGCTGAACGCTGTTCCTCTGAAGCCTAATTGACAATTGTGTTGCCCTTCTCGTGACTATTTAAGAAGAGTTGTGAGGTCAACGTCAATGATACTTCTCCTGGTCATAAATGCCATCCAGCGAGACTTCCCCCTTTCCCCCGCCCCCACCTGTTCTTTAGAAGGCTGCAGTGTCAAATATTTAAAACTGTTTTACAGGAGAGAGAGAATCCGACGACACTGCTGACCCACATTTCAGAAGCAAAATGAGAACTATAGGGGTCAGATCCCAGCCAGTGGGAACACGATGAACACTTGTGCTGTAAATGAAGTAGTGAAATCGACCACCGGAACAAGCAATTTTCATAACCAAGACACTCCAGGAAAATGAATTTTGTCATGTCCCGTGACCTCTGCAAGTTTCTGAACCAAACTCTTCGTGAGCATTAGACGGAAAACACACACACTGTGACCTCAGTAAATGGCAAAATGAGTCCAAATTGCACCTCTTTTTAAAATTAAACTGAACGGTAGGCTGCGATTAATATGGGCAGTAATTTAATCTAATTATCCCGTATTTTCATTCCTCAGAGTTTTCTTTGTTCCATAAGTTGGGAGGGGCATATCCTAAATTGTTTTAAATTGAAATTTTTAGTATGAAGGTGTGGAATTCAGTTATCCAAGCATTAAGTGTTAAGACTAAAGGCACAGTACACAACAGTTACTTTTCCAGTGTATAAGAAGGGATATTTCTTTTCTCCTTATAGCTAAATATTCTATAAATACTATGACAATCAGAAAAAGTTTGGATACTTCCCCTGTATGTTTTAGAGACAAAATATCTATTTGAAAACATTGTTTTGCTTTATTCTTTGAAAAATATACTATAATTCAATATATAAAGTTCATATCACTTCTATGACTCTTCCAAAGTTTCTAGTGTTAAAAGTGAGAGAAAATGTTGATATTTGTATAAACAAAATAGTTTCATGTAAGCTATGTGCATATATATATATATATATATATATATATATATAAAAGCTTGCTTAAAAGTATGTAAATATAAATAACAAATGAGATTTTTTTGAAAGCCTAATGTGGTAATATTGCACTTCAATGTCTGAGTGCAAATAACAGCTATTTTGTAGTTTGAAATTTATGGATTTAGTTCCAGAGAAAGCTGATAGAAAAATTAAATAATTAAATAGAAGGACCCCAACTTCCATGCTCACTGAAGAATGCAGATAATTTCACTTTATAGACAACACAAGGTACTGGCCCATGTCTTCAGAACAATCCAGAACAGATAACATCATATTAGAGATAATATCATCAAGAATGAGTCACTTTCACTGGTGTTCCATTGCTTAATCTCAGTGACATATTTTCTAGGATTACCTTTGTAACAGGCCCTGTTTCATATTACAGCAGAAGTGGATCAAATTCCTTAAATGATAATAAAACTGAGAGTCATAAAAGTAAGAGATGGCCAATAAGTGATAGTTTTTGTTATTCCATCTCCCAACTCTCGTCTTTTTTTCTGACAACATTTCCCCAAGTACACTTCTGTGAGTAGAAGAAGAAAATGTAGTTGACACGCAGTCTTAATTCTTTGCTGATAATTTGTGGTCATGTTTCTTCTCTATAAGTACACGAAGGCTGCATGATTAACAATAGCGTAATAATAGGTTTATTTTGAATTTCTTCTTTATAGTCTCATAAGACCCTCAACTTATATCAGAATTTATACCTAAGGCATGTATTAGCTAAAATTAAAAAAATATATGGTCTATACACATTATTTTATTGTTTAAATGGTCTTCATTCATGTTTCGTTTCAATGCTATTTCCCCAGCTTGTAAAGCTTGTGTTACATTGAGCTCCTCTTTAAATTCACAATGCATAAAACTGCCAGGTGGGCTAAAAACAGAGTGCATTAACAGATTGAACTATAAATCAGGTGGTTGTGTTCACGTACTGTAAAAATACCAGCAATTTCTTTCAGATTATAGTTTGTACAGATTCCATAGAGTGATCCCAAGTTCTATGGGGAATTTAAAATGATTAAAGAGGTCATTTGTTCCAACCTAAAATATTATGTTCATTTTTTTTTACCTCATCTGGATTTTTATCAACCTTGTACCATTGTCATAGAATTAAATATAATAATGAATACAGTACCTACAAAATACTGCCTAGTGAGAACTGTTGTCATTTCTAGAAGTATTACAACTAAGTTGCAAATAAGCCACTTTTGATAATGACTTAATGCTGTTATATTCATTCATCTCAGCAGTTTTGAGAAACACAATGGATCATGCATTGTGTTTCTTATCAGGGGTGCAAATGAGGAATAAGAAATTGCTTATCTCCCTTAAACTTCAGTGATTAGAATAAACAGCATAATCACCATTCTATTCAAGAGGCAAAAGTTGTATAACATACCTAGAACTTACAGATAAAACACTGGTCTTTTAATCCCTGGACAAAGAGACAAGAACAGCTTTGGGGTTATTTAGTGTATGAGTAAAGGTACTGAAAACCAGGAATTCAACTTACTTAGGCATGCTTCTATGGTTCAAAAGCTAGAAAACCAGAGCAAGAAACCTGTCTTCACTCCAATAATAACTCCCTTTTGCATAGGGCATAAAGGTTTAAAAATTGCATACATAAATAGTAGAGTTATATTGGGACACTGAGTTTTTATTTGGGGGTACAAAGCTCAATGTGCTGACTCATTCATTCACTTTCTTTGATGCTGTATTTCCTACTATGGAACTTTTGTGTCTCATGAGAATTGCCATGCGCGGTGGTTTAAATAAGCTTGGCTCAGGGAGTGGAAATATTAGGAAGTGTGCCCCTGTTGGAAGGAGTATGTCACTGTGGGGGTTGGCTTTCAGAGGTCTTCCTCCTAGCTGTCTGGAAGCCAATATTTCCTGTTTGTTTTCAGAACAAGATGTAGAATGCTCAGCTCCTCCAAAGCCATGGCTGCCTGGATGCTGACATGCTTCTTACTTTCATGATAATGGACTGACCCTCTGAACCTGTAGGCCAGCCCCATTTAAATGTTGTCTTTTATAAGAGTTGCTTCGGTCATGGTGTCTCTTCCCAGCAATGGAAACCCTAACTAAGGCACCATGTTAACAGAACATGTGTTGTAAACTAACAGAAGCAAAATTGCACGTGCAGTTTCAAACTGAAATAAATATAGTGATTAGGGAAGGTAAAAATATTTCCTGTGTATAAACTACATGTGTCCATAAAAGAGGAAATTAATAGCAGTAAATAGTCATGTAAGATGGTAATTAACAGACATTCAAATGCAGAATAATGACTAATTAAGATAACTTTCAAAACTGTTGAATTTTTAAAAATTGGTTCACCAGCAACGTGAGTGGAAGGGGCAGGGACAGATGGGATGACAGTTGGTCAGTATAGAGGAAAGAATATACAAACTGCAATGTTAGTGCTGAAGTAAAAAATAAATAAATAAATAAAATCAGGCCAAGCTAAGTTAGCAGTTTAGTCATGGGCAGAAACCAATAATAAATATTTACCCAAACATGTCCCTGAAGTACTTCATAGAGCACTGGGGACTGAGGAAATGCATGAAGCGTTTGAGACTGAAGACCTGCATGGAACACTTCAGTCTTGAAATGAGCTCTTGATCACATTACACTTTCTTGTGTCTAAGAAGAGATTGTTTTAGGCCTGGCAGCAGGAGTCAACTCTAGATTTTAAAATCAAGGAATTTCTAGACTCTAGTCACTGTTAAGATCCAAAACATTGGATCTCAACACCATCAATTCCGTATTCTAGTCTTTAAGAACCATAGGTAACTTCTACCTTTCACACAATCAGAAGTAATATAATGGTTAGACTTCTAAGAGATTGAGAAAGTATAATTGTGTTATTGGCCTGCAAAGCAAGAACTTGCAGGCAAACAGAAGAATCCCTTGTAGATAGTACTAAAGTTTTTTTTTCCTTCCCACAACACTGCATGGTAATTTTGTGAGCACCTCTGATTCATTACCAAATGTGAAGACATCACTAACTACAGAACACATTATCATTGACATTTAGAAGAAAGAAAGCATAAGACAATGGTTCTCACTCTGGCTTTCACACAGTTTCTCAGCCTGCTGTTCATATTTGGAATTGTTTTGGTGGAGTCATTGTGTGCATTAAAAGATATTATAGCTATGAGCTTTCCTCTTAGTAATGCTTTCATTGTGTCCCACAGATTTGTGTATGTGGTGCCTTCATTTTTATTGAATTCTAGAAAGTCTTTAATTTCTTTGTTTCTTCCATGATTATTGATTAAAGAGCTGTTCAATTTCCCCAAGTGTATAGACTTTCCTGTGCTTCTGTTGTTGAAGTCCAGATTTAGTCCATGGTGGTCTGATAAGATACAAGGTATTATTTCAAATTTTTTCTATCTGTTGATGCTGACTGTGTGACTGACTACAAGGTCAGTTTTGAAGAAGTGTCCACGAGGTTCTGAGAAGAAGGTATATTATTTTGTGTTTGGGTGAAATAGTCTATAGGTGTCTGTTGGCCCATTTGATTCATCATGTCTGTTAGTTTTATGTCCTGTCAACTTTCACTATTAATATATGACGCTCAATGTACAATTTAAGCTTATTTGGGGTATAGATTTTAGAATTGAGATATCATTGTGGTAAAATTTTTTCTTTGATGGGTATAAAGTGTTCTTTCTCATTTTTTTGTATTAATTTTCATTGAAAGTCTGTTTTATTAGATATTAGGATGGCTATTCCAGCTTGCTTCTTGGGTTCGTTTGCTTGGAAAACCTTTTTCGAGCTTTTTACTCTGAGGTAATGCATATCTTTATTGCTGAGCTGTATTTCTTATATGAAGCAGAATGATGGATACTGTTTTTGCATCCATTCTGTTAGGTTGTGTCTTTTAATTGAGAAGCTGACTACACTGATGTTGAGAGATATTAATGACCAGTGATTGTTATTTTCTTTTATTTTGATGTTGGTGGTGTTAGTGTGTATGTGTGTGTGTGTTTGTGTGTGTATGTGTGTGTGTGTGCATACACACATGCTTTGCTTATTTTGCTGGTATGGAATTACTTATTTTCTGTGTTTTCTTGGATGTAGTTATCCTGCTTGGGTTGGAGTTTTTCTTGTAGTAACTTCTATAGGGCTGAATTTGAGAAGATATTGTTTGAATTCAGATTGTCTTGAAATATCTTGTTTGAGGCAGATGAAGGGAGGAAACTGGGAGGAAGAGGTAATGGAGAGGAGAATTAGGGTTTCAGGATCAGACATGGAGAAGGACAAGAGGGAGGTCCAGATAGCCATGAAAATGAATGAAAATTGAAAATCAACTGACAAGGGTAAGGCAGTGGGGGGCATCTCCAGGACAATTATCTCAGGACAGAGACCTGAGATAAGGGAGGTGCCCAAGAATCAATGGAAGTGACCTTAGCTGTGACTCACATCATTGTGGTTATAAAACCCGAAGAGGCCACCTCTTGTACCCAGATAGGAAACCCAGTGGAGCTATAGAGATACTAACCCACCCACAAAATTTTCAACCCAAAATTTATCCTGAAATTTTGAATACAAGAAATGCAGGAACAGGGGATAGAGCAGGAATGCCAACCAATAACCAGCCTAATTTGAGACCCATCATATGGTCAAGTACCAATCCCTGTCACTATTAATGGTACTCTGTAATGCTTGCAGACAGGAGACTAACATGGCTGTCCTTTAAGAGGCTCCATCCAGTCGCTGATTCAGACAGATACAGACACCCACAGCCAAACAGTGGATGGAGCTTGGAGACTATTAGGGAAGAATAGGAGGAAGAAAAGATTGCTGGCCCTGAAGAGGCTAATAACACAATAGGAAGAACAGAGTCAGCTAATCTAAACCCTTGGGGCTCTCAGAGTCTGAACCACTAATCAAAAACATACACAGGCTGCACCTAGGCCTCCTGCACATATGTAGAAGATGTATAGCATAGTATTCATATGGGTCCCGAAAACCTGGCTCTGGGCTATCTCAAAAGCCTGTATGTGGCATATATTCTTTTAGCTAGATTACCTTTTCTGGCCTTAGTGGGAGACTTGAAGTGCACCAGGGTAGGGATATACTCAGAGAAGAGGGGACCCAAGGGCTCAGAGGAGAAGGGGAAAGGGAATGAGGGCTGGGGGCTGGGGGGCTGGGTCCTGGGGGCTGGGGGCTGGAGGATGTGTAGAGGACTGGGGGAGGGGATGACTGGGAATGGGGCAGTGAGTGGATATAAAGTGAATAAGTAAAAAATAAAATTAAATAAAAAATTAATATCTAAAAAAAAGATATTTTAGCAGTGTCCAAAGTCCTACTCAGAAAAGGTAAACAGCAGACTTACTTCCCTCCTTTGAATTTGAATAATCAAAGAGATCTTCAGACTAGTGTCAGTATTTAGAATGAAAGTTTGTTGGTGCATGCTTTGTAGAGATGCCATAACCATCTGTCACATAATATACGTTAGATGTGAAAAATGTGGTCAGTGGCTTACAAAGTTAAATTTGATGAAGAGGCTCTGAAAAGGAGTTGGAGGTTGACTGTGAACATTGAAGAGAGGACATGGTTTTGACAGGCAAAGGGAGGAAAAAGGAGACTGGCCACAAAGGCAAAAGAATTGAGGGGGCAATTGTAAGGAAAGAATAAAGTATGTGTGCAGTGAACGGTGGAGTGAGCCTTTGTTCATAGAGAGCTAATGGAATGTCAAATGCATAGAAGGGTAACGTAAATTTTAGCTTTCAATCATGGACAACATGAAAATCATGAACAGACGGTTCATAGAATGTACCTGCTAATTGAAGTTATGAGGAAAAAAGACAGTTTAAGGAATGGAACATACAGAGCATTTTGTGATGCATCTTAGATGGTGTACCCATTGAAAGAAAAAACTGACAAAGTACAATAAACTAAACATTCTACTGGCTCCCTTATGCTTTACATCTTTCTCTGCTGGATCCAAGGCTATGGGATCAACTGAAAACTTGAAGTAATGCCCAGAAAATGGAATGTTGTAGAGAGTAAAGTTGAACAGTAAGGTTGCCCTAGTTGTCCTGAGTCTCTATATATGATGTGAGCAGGGCCAGCCTATGCAAATTCAGCTTTGACTAAGAAACATACTTTTTTTTGTATTCATTTACCTTTTTGTATTAATCCATTTGTCTAACATGAAGAAATCCAGTGAGTTCTCTTTTAACTGCAGGAGAAAATAGGTCTCAATGAAAATGGAAGAACTTTTAGAGGACAAGCTAATAAAATCACAAGGAAAGTATGTATTAGTCTTAACTTCAGGATTAACATTTTGAGCCAGAGTTCAGCATTAGAGTAAATATTTTTTTTACTTCATTTCCCCCTTCTGATTGGTCACAGTTGGTTTTTTTTTTTATTATTATTATTTGTTTGTTTTTGTGGGTTTTTTTTTTTTTTTGCCAAAGTTAGTTCCTAGAGTTCATTCAAATGAGCCACACGTCCAACTTGTGACTTTTTCAAACTTCCCTTCTTCAAAATATGCTGACCATTCATTCTTTCACAAAATCTTTCCTCTGTGCCTATACTTCCCCAATTTGCCTCTAACACCGAGTTCATAGTTAGAATGTATTGAGAAAAAAAATCTAGTATCTTATATCCCAATTTAAGAATATTTTATGGTTGGAGAGGTGGCTTGGCAGTTAAGATCACGTGCTACTCTTACAGAGGACCTGAGTTTGATCCCTAACCCCCACACTGTAGTCAACGACCATCCACAACTCCAGTTTCAGAGCATCGTACATCCACATGATGCACAAGTATACACGCAGAGAAGATAGTCATACAATAAAATAAACTAAATGTTTTCAAGAATATTTTAAGTTAAAATTTTTTTCAAAAGAAAAAAAAAAAACTCACAGAAGATACAAGATTCCTTGAGAAGCAACTAGAGCAGAATGAAGTAGACAAAAGGGACCCTAACAGAAGAACAATGTGACTACTGTGTTATCTGCTGTATCTCCTGCATCAGAATAATTAAGACTCCATGCCAATTAACAAAACAATTGTAGTAGGCCAAGGCACTAGTCTCTACTCTCAAACAAAGGAGTTTTCAGAAGCTCACTGAGGCTTGCTCACCCACAACAGGCAGTGTAGGTAACAGTTCTGGAAGAGTCAGGACATGTTCAAAAAAGCAGCATGATACTAAATCTCTTCCTCTAACTCTCTGGTGAGAACTCTTTTCTTTCTTAAAGCAAGCCACACAACTTTAGTTGTGCTGAGTTTAGTGGAGAAACATTTGCAAGGCAATATGGAACAACCTCTAACATTAATTAGAAAATCTGGAAATGCATTGCTTTAAAATTATTTGGAACAAAAAGAATTGATTAAAGTTTCTGAAAAATATCTTATATAATGATTTGTACTTTTAGATATAGTCTACAGAAGGGTAAAGACTGATATACGAACACACTCAGTAAAATGTGGACATCTGGATGGGAGCCTCTGTATTGCCTTGCAAATGTTTGTCCACTAAACTCAGCACAACTAAAGTTGTGTGGCATGCTTTAAGAAAGAAAAATCTTGTTTTAGGGCAGCTGGTGGTGAAGTAGATTACAGAGGAGAGTCTTGGCACTACCCTGTAGATGACTACCTTGACCGATGGAGGAAATAAAGAAGCAAAGCAACTTACACACACACACAGAGAGAGAGAGAGAGAGAGAGAGAGAGAGAGAGAGAGAGAGAGAGAGAGAGAGAGAGAGAGCATTAAGAAGTTCCCCGTAATGCCTGACACATAGTCCTGACCACTCAGTCCCTATCACAGACATCAGCCTGGAAGAACTCAGATGACTCTAACCAAATCCTATGTAAAAGCTTAACACAAAGTCTATGCAAAGATACTATCAGGGTAAAAAGATGAAAAGGAATGGGGAGTCAGGAACAAACCCTCTTCAGAAGGACTTGCCATGGGACATATGATTAAATTATGTGACGTAAATATTTTAAAATCCCTAATGTTAATCCCAAACTCCAGGAGTTTGGATCTCAAAGCAGAAAACATGGAGAAAGAGACCAAGGTACTGAAAGTATATAAAACATGAGCTGACAGAAGTAAGAAAAAAGTAAAGGAGCAATGAAACAATCAGAAACGAAGATCACATTAGGATTGATGGGAGGAGAATATTCACTATTGAAGCCACAGCATGTGGCATGGACTTCAAGATTTGATGAAATGTGAATGAACCAAAAGTTAAAAGTGACTACAGAAATAAAAGACAAAAAACACAGATAAGAGGTACAACATATGCATAATTAGTATCCCTCAGGAGGAGCACACAAAGAGCAGAGATATCATTATAGAAAGTAACAATTTCACAAAATATTAGAAGTTACAACAATACATATGTGTTAAACATGAAGAAACTACTATACAGTGATTGAGAGTTACATGACAAAGCATTTAAAACTAAGACTAAATCTAAAATCTAGATTGTGAAACAGATTGTTAAAGTTGTAAGCCCAATTAATGAATAAATAAGTGAAGAACATTTGGAAGGGAAGAGAGAGAACAGAGACATAGTGTGACTATCCTGAGTGTCTCTTCTATTGTAATCTACACTCAGACAACTCCGTTAAGGTTAATAAAATGAAACAGGCTTAGGTATGTATAAGGACGCAAAGAACAGCAAAAAGAGACATCAGAATTGCTCATAGGCAAAAGCCCTTGCAACCAAACCTAATAAATAAGTTTGATCCCAAAGATCCACATGATACAAAGAAAATAGACACAGTTTATGAAAGCTGTCCCCAACTCTACCTGTGTGCTTGGCAATGCACATGCAAACATGAAATCAATTCAGTGTTTAAAATTGTAGACTCTAAATAACTCTAAAATTGATAGTACAGTGAAGTAATGACAGATAACAGAAATTAAAATTTAGTCAGTCATTATTGCCTATAATAGATAATCAATGACTAACACCTGAAGTTCCAGATTGGGTTAATCTATACAGGATTAAAAACAATGTAACTCTGTAAAAATTATTCTGCTCATTAAAATGATAAAAATCATAAAATAGAATTAAATATTAAATGATATTTAAAAAGAAAGTCTTTTAAACAAGAGGTATAACAACACATGTGGCAGGGATTGGCTCTGTGAATGAAATAATCCAATCTGATCATGCTGAGAATTAGGGAAGGCCAACACCAAGTCTCAAGAACTCTTAGACAATGAGATTGTAGGAGTCAGCTTCAAAAATGTCAAGGCTGCACCAAAGTCACGATAGAAAGAAAGAAATCTCCTTGGCAATTTATGGGATGAAGTTTCTTCTATTTATGTGCTAAAGCTCATGGTACTAGGAAATATGATAACAGTAAGATTACTGCAAATGTGCTTAGGTAAGTTAAGATAGAGCTATATTGGATAAAGTTGGATTCTTGACCTAACATGACTAATGCACTTCAAATAAGAGAGAAATTTAAGCACAAGAATTCCATGTGAAGACAGACTCACACAGGGAGAATACCATGTGACAAGAGACAGAGCTTAGACTCTAACAAACTAAGGGAGACCAAGAATTGGTTCCCAGCACCAAAGACTAGAACAAAAGGTAAAGAAACAGTCTCAGTGAACACAGCCCTCAAAATACTTCAGTTCCTGACTTCAAAACAACAAGACTTGTCTTCATTCTGGTTTATAGATGTTAGCTGGCATTAAAACAAACCAATTCAGAGAAAGGTTACTGTGAAACTTTAACGTCTGTCCTGTTGAGTAGGCTGTCACTGAAGTTGGTTATGTCTACCCATTTAGCAAATGGCACAAACTGCTGTGTATCATTGTAAAAGAAGGGCAAGCAGACACTGCCAACGTCGATAACAAGAGGTCCATCTTCCACTTGGGAGGCCCCGGAGTATACTCCCAGTGTAAAAAGGGAGAAATGAAGGAGCATGGGGACAAAAAGGAATATACAGACATTGCAGGATGATCCCGGGGCTCCTGTTCCGCGTTGGGTGGGTACTTGGCAGTTTAGTTGGAATTTAAATAAAGAGTAACATCTTAAAAGGCTGGAGGGCTAGAAAACACCTGTCCACACATTTTAAGTTCAAATAAATATGTGCTTTTGAAATTGTAATAAAGAAAAATTGTGAGATATTTTGTTTGAAAATTAGTGTATTTATTGATTAATTTTCTTATTGCTTGTCCAGCATACCTGACAGAAACAACCAGATGGAGAAAAGGTTATTGGAACTTACTATTTCTAAGAGACTTCTGTCCATCATGGTAAAGGTAAGATATTTATCATGTCTACACCCATACATTTTCATCAGTATTACTATCTAAATATGCTACTCATATACATGCTAACTAATGGATGAGGGTAGGGGAAGCTTAGGAGGCCTCAGCTCTACAGAAAGCACTACAGTCAACTAAGGACTTCTGAGAGCAGGAGGAAGGGAAGCTTCACCAGGGAAGAATATAGTGACTGGTTACCCAATACCAAATGGTAGGCCCTGAAAACATACATACAAGGAAGATTATACAGACTGACCAGGTTGTGTTTATGTATTGAGAGACCACTAAATACATACATACATACATATAACATATAATAGACAATAGATATAAAACGAAGAATCCATACATTTGAAAGACAATGGTGAATGGTGGGAAGTGATTGAGAGGGTTTGAAGGGATGAACGGGAAAGAGGAAATGAAATAATTATAATATAATCTCAAAAATATTTTAAATTATAAAATATTTTTTATAATTTAAATAGAAATAACAGTGAAAATGGCTTGGTCTATGAAAACAGGGACATGAGTCAGAGATCTTTGTGCCATGACCACCTGGGACAGCCAGAATCAGGGATGATATAATCCTCAAAGTTCCACCCTTGTCATCTTCACGCAGACCCAGCTCCTAAAATCTCCGCAGCCTACAACATAGCATCATAAATTGGGAATCCAGAACTCAAAATATGAACCTGAGGGAAATTTCATACTCAAATTCAATTGGCTATAGTTCTCTTCTATGAAAAGCGATGTATGATAAAGGAAAAGAAAGAGCATTGGAGAGCAGATCAGGATGGGTCATGCAAAGGAAACCGAGGAAACTCAGAATGCCTTACTTTCTATTAACACATCCCCACCAGAGCTACAGAGAGTTTAGTGGATTAGAATGTGATCCTTTTAATTAATTGCAATACATCTATGTGTCTCAAGATAGATACTTAATACTTAAATGTGTGATCATTCAGAAATATTAAAGATATGACTAGAAATATAACTACATGCTAGTTTTCTAAAAACTTAAATTTTATTCACATTACATCCTAACCACAGTCCCCTCTCTCCACACCTCCCAGTCTGGCCCTTGCAAAGTTGTTCCTACCTCCATTACCTCTATCTTTTCTCAGAGAAGGAAAAGCCTCCCTTGGTTACCACTCCACCCTGAGCCATCTAGTTTCAGCAAGATTAAGCACCTTCTCTCCCACTGAGGCCCAACTCTACAGTCCAGGTAGGAGAAGGGGATTCAATGGCAGGTAACAGAGTCAGAGACAGCCTCTGCTCCAATTGTTAGGAGACCCTCACAAAGACCAAGCTGCACATCTGCTACAAATGGGGAGTGGTGGTGGTGGCTAGGTCCAGCCCTGCATGCTCTTTGATTTAGTTTCTGTGAGCCCCTATTGGTCCAGTTGTCTTTATGTGGTGTTCTTGACCCCTCCGTCTAGTTCAGTCCTATCCTTTACTCTTCCACAAGACTCTCTGAGCTCCACTTGATATTTGCCTGTGGGTCTCTGCATCTGTTTCCATTCATTGGTCAGTGAAGCTTTTCAGGAGAGAGTTATGCTAGGCTCCTGTCTGCAAGCATAGCACACTGTCATTAATATTTTCAGGGTGGTCTCTCTCCCATGGCATGGGTCTCAATTTGGGCCAGTTATTGATTGACGTTTCCTTCAGTCTCTGCTCCATCTTTATTCCTGCACATCTTGTAGGCTGGACAAATTTGGAGTTGAAGACTTTGTGGGTAGATTGATGTCCCCCTCCTTCCTCTGGAAGTCCTGACTGACTACAGAAGGTGGTCACTATATATCCCCAACTGTTATGATTCTCAGCTTGGGTTTCTCCATAGACTCTATAATATTCTTTCCTATAATTGAGCTGTTGAAATTATTTGTAAAAAGCCACATTCTCTTCACCTCTGTGTTTTAGTGGGGAAAATGTCTCCCTTTTCTGACTATTTCTAGGATACCAAGTTCTTATAAAAGAAGCATGACTCTGTATTGCATATGTTGAGGCTGACTAGGCAAGATTCATGATCTCAACACAGAAGACTTAAATATTTTTCCCCTACTACTGCTATATTTTTCAGTAAAAATGCAATATGTTTAGAATTTTAACTTTCCCTTCCTTTAAATGGGTATGGCAAATGAACTATGAGTTTCTTAAAATGGAGAAATTTGTCAAATACAAAATAGTTTCAAATATCCTACAATCATATGGAAATAGTTTTTGTTATATGATTTATAGCCAAATAGTTTCTATTTGTTTCACTTGATGAATTTAGAGAAGAGTTTGTCAAAGTTTTATTGATTGGCTTCCAGCCATTCCTTGTTCTTGCATTACCAACATCTGCACCTCAAAATAGACAATGATGATCAGTGTCAATGGGAGGGACCTTCTATAAGTTGAGTTTTTTGATACATTTTCATATATGAAGAGGTGTTTCCACAATCCAAGCACATTTTTAGCCTTTGTTAATAGCGAAGATAGTCCAAACAGTCTATCAGAATGTTGAGTCTCTTTTATACATAGAAGGAACACAGAATATGAAATGGAAGCTATTCTGAGCTTAGTAATTAAGAAACTAGAGGAGCCATCTTGAAAGGAATTGTCTATAGTCACTGTGTACTGATTTGTGCTGACTTTAATCTGAATCCCTGTATGTTCTAAAGAGGATTACAAAAGACAAAAGGGACATGTACATCAGAACTGCCATGGAAAGACTTTCATGTGAAACACTGCCTAATTTTCACTACTTTATAAAAAGTAGTTCCTACTGAAAAGTTCCTACTGAAAAGACATTGAACCTATTAAAAGGTGATGAGAAGACATACGATGGACAAAGCATTGTATGTACAGATGTAAGAAGAAACCTGTTCATATTAAATAGTAGAAGAGAAACAATAATGATATTGGATTGTGTTTATGTTTCAGTTCAGAGTGCTAAGCCATACAAATAGCTGCATTTCTCATGATAACCTTGTGAGTTATGCCTTTTTTCTCTCACTTTTTCATTATTTTCCCAGCAAATATAGTTTTGACTTCTAGCTGTCTGAATCAGTTACTTATGCAGATTCATTTAATTTCTTATTATGCTCAGCTTTTTACCAATAGTGCACGGTAGAAAGGATGTTTTCAGAACTGAGCCTAACAGCCTTCCTGTTCCTGTTCCTGATCGTCTGTACAGAAATTGGGATTTTGGTGTCAGATTGTCCCTATTGATCCATGCTTGTTTCTGTTTTGAACTAAGCATCAGAGATGTCTATGTTTTTATACATTAACTCGATCTCCCCAGTCAGCATGGCATGAGATGGAAAGTCAGGTGAAAGAATTGATCTCAAACTTCTAAAATCTTACAACAAAATAATACTCATTCTAACACCAGGGCAGAATACAACCAGATGATTTTGAAGTCTCTGATACATTGCAAGTGAACTTGCAAGAGTTCTATCTATACTTTTGTAACCTTCAATAGTTTCTGTGTTTTTGACCTTACTGAACAGCTGTTAAAGGAATTATTCTTTCATGCCTGGCAGTTTTGTTTTGTGACTATCTTAAAATTCCCCGTAAACAGAGATATAGTGATCTGCATGAACCCATTTCAGGAGAGTGAAGTCTGATGTTTTATTGCAGGCATCGTATTTTATTGTATTGTCCTAGCTTCGGTTATCATCCACCTTTCTAAAGAGATTGTAAATAGAATGCAATGCTGTTGTCAGTCATAAAATTATAACTCAGTGCACTTCCAAAGACATGCAGGTGTTTCTATGCATAGATTTTCTCCTGAAAGGGGAGAATGTTTTAACAGAACTATTATATTATTCTCTATATTTATCATCCTCAGTTTTGTGAAGGAAAAGCTGAGCAGGCTCAGTGCAGCATCTTCTCAGAGTGTATGGGGATAAGTGCTGTAGTGGTGGCCTAAGAAATATAACAGCACAAATGGCTTTGAAACTAGTGCGCATGGGAGGATTTCTAAACCGATGAATACAGTAGAAGTCTATGGCATGCTGGTTGCAGGTATTACTGGCAATGATCATGGTATGCTACCCTTTCAGAAAAGTGTAAGAACAAAATCTTAGCCAAGAATTTATTTGCCCTCAGAGTCCTCTCAAATGCAAGACCTTTTAAAAAATCAAAAAAAAAAAAAAAAAAAAAACCCTACTGACTTTAGAGATTCGTAGAAGTCATTTATCTTACCCCACACTGTTCATGTAGTCAGAACATGACACCCCCTGCTAGATAATATAATTCTTTTCAGAATAAAAGGCTTTTATGGGGAAATATATACTGACAAATCAACACCTTTCCCCTCCCCCACTAGATTTTCTTTTTCTTTGCCCAGGACTTGTGTCTCAAACTTCCCTGGATCTGAACACCATTGCCCTACCCATAAAAGCTTCCATATACTTGAAGACTGTTAAATTATCTCTGACTTCTCATTTAGAGGAGAAATAATTCTTGTTCTTTTAGTCTTCTCTCAAAGGTGCTAGCCTTCAAATCTTTTATCACTTTCATTGCTCCCGTTTGGAACCTCTCCAAGAATTTCACCGGCCTCTGAAGTTTTGGAACTCAGGATTAGGAAGTCATGTTCAGACAAGTGAGAGGATGACCTCCGATTCAGCATAACGTACATGGCCCACATTCCTGGAGCTTCGTGTTTGCTCTTGTACACCACAGGTGATGTAAACCAAATAGCTTGCTACTCCATACAACTCTTTGCTCATCTCTAACTCTTAAAAAAAATATAGCCAACATTGCCTCTCTCAGAGCTGTGTGTCATATTTACCTTTTTCCCTAACGAAATCAGATCGGAAAAAAGAAAATACCCAGGGTTACAAAGAGAGGAGCGTATTTAGTCTACTCATAGAATAATTAAAGCAAAGGTAATTGAATATGAAACAAACGAGAGAAGGCCCATCTTATTGTACAGAACAAAAGAAGGAGAGAACAAGAATGAAGGGTTGTTTTGATTTTCCTTCTTACCACTGCTATTATAAAGGTACCAGCAACAATACTGCATGTATGTTACCATGCCCCATTGTATGCAATAAGGCTGGATTCCAGGGCGACTCCACATTACCTGGGATGTACAGATCAATAAGTGTCAATCATGAGGCACTAAGGTAGGCTCCTAACTAAAAAGTTGACCCTATCTGTCTGACAAGAGGAATTTAGCACCAGCCAGGATGTAGTTCAGCAGCAGTTTATAGAGCATGTGCAAAGCCCTGGGTTTATACACACAGTGCAGACTGATTCATGAAGCGTAGACCGGATGTAAGTCAAAGGTCATTTTTGTCCTAAAGAGCACAGGGATGCATGGTATTTCTGTTCGTCTGGTTAAGTAATTTCTGACTATCTGTTGTAATCTGAACCTTCTGCTTGAGTGAGCTTCCTGGCTCTCCAGCATCTCTCAACACTTCTCGTTCACATCCGACTCCTGCCAGCCCTGCTGCTCTTTCAGTAAAATCTCTCTCAATCTGCCTGATCCTTCTAGCTTGGTTGTCCTGCTCATTAGTCCAGTCTTCTTCCTTTGTCACAGGACTTTAATTTTCCCAAACTTTAGTACCAATTGTGTGTGTATGTGTGTGTGTGTATTGGTATGGGGGTGCATGTGAACATACGTATATGTACATGTGGAAATCAGATATGACACACAGAAACCATCCAAGGTCGAGTAATTTTTTGAGACTTGGTCTTACACTGGTATGAGTCTTGCTATCCTGGTTGGCCATCAGGCACAGGGATCTGCCTGTCTCTATCTCTCCTGTCCTAGGATTACAAATGTGAGCTGCCATTCCTGATATTTTCTTTTTTTTTAAGATAGTTTCTGGTAATTCAGGTGACATCCTCTTGTTTGCAAGACAAGTGCAACTGAGCTATATTCACAGCCCAATTCTTTTCAAAAGTCTTCTTTGAAGCCCCCAGATTAATTCTTGTGATTTTGGGGCATAGAAACCCTTATACCAAAAGTTACCCCAAATCAATGCCCCTTTACAGTTGCCTTCCTCAATAGGCTGCAAGTCCGATAAAGGCATCATTATTTTTTTTTTAAGAATTATGTATTTATTTTGTGTATATGTCTACACTGTTGCTGTTTTCAGACACACCGGAAGAGGACATCTGATCCCATTACAGATGGTTGTGAGCCACCATGTGGTTGCTGGGGATTGAACTCAGGATCTCTGGAAGAATAGCTCTGAAGTGCTGAGCCATCTCTCCAGCCTTGACAGTATCATGTCTTAATCATGCTTTTAGTAGTTTTCTCAAGATACTAACTTCAGCATTCTCTCATTAAACCACAAATATAACTGGATGACACATTTATCTTCATATATTTTATTTATAATTAATCAGTATTTATTATTTAATAGTATTATTTATCATTCATTTTAAATTGTGTGTTTATTCAATGACTTCAGAATTATGTATACTATCTTTACAATACATTGTTTTTTCTCCATTCGCCATGACCTAAGTTTTAAGTTTCTCCCTCTGTATTTTCTTCTCAAATTTTCACTAATTATTTCATTTCAGTCACGTCAACTTATTCTTGCCTTATATGTTGTCACAAATTCTAACCTCATCTCATTTTGATTTAATGTTTTATTGCAGCGTTCACTGCAGCAAGGAGTTGTGCGGTGGCGTACCCTGGCGACATCCAGTGTGCACTACCTGTTATATTCGTAATTCCTCACCTACGATGATTTGAGTGAATTTTGGTGGTCGTATTGTTAGAAAATGCCCCGCGCGTACTTCTATACTTGCACACTTGTTTCACAGTTGGTGCTTTGGAGCGGGAGTGCTGTGAAACATTTCGAGGGTGGAGTTTTGCTTGGGTAAGTATGACACCCGAGGCAAGCTTTGAGAGTTTATGGCTTTGCCCCACTTCCGGTTTGCTCTCTCTGCTTCCGGCCTATGTTTGAGTATGTGATCTGTTCGTTTTCTTCTCTGAGCATCTGCTGCCGTGCCTCCTGTTCCATTAGGGACTTTCCCCCTGGAACTCCTAAGCCAAATGAACTTTCTTCCCTACGACACTTTGGGTCATGGCCTTTTCATAACAGCCACAAGGAAAAATAATGGAAAGTTAATAGAAGGATCGTGTGCTAAATTCTTGGTCATCAGGATCTTACTACCAGATGATGCTGGGATATTTAAAAGGTAGGACCAAGCAGGAGGCCCTTAGGTCACTGAAGGTGATTATGGTAACATGGTCTCTTCATTCTTTTCCTTTTCTGACTCATGAGGGAAGTGGTTCTGCTCTACCATGAGCTTCCCTCACAATGGTTTCCTCATTGCCAGTTCAAAGCAATGAACTCACTTGATTGTTATTTAGAACCTCCAGGAGACAACACAACCAGTTTATAAGTTAGTTATATCAGGTGCTTCATCATGTTAGTGCAAAATGAACAAAATACCACCTTAGAGCTCATCCTCCCGGCATCACTGGGCTCACTTCTATGCCTCTGCTCAGCCATTTTATACCCACTGAAAACTAAAACCCAAACGAGTTAACTCACTGAGGAAACCTGTGACCATGCCAAGCAACAATAGCCAGTTGGCCCCTGTTCCACACCTTGAGGACAAATATGATACACAGCCAGCATGCTGTATGTCCATGGACTCCCACGGGACCAGAGCCCTGGCTGTCCACAATGGGAACTACGAGTGGAAAATCTCCTTGGGTTGGTATTAGTCCTTCCAAAGATTATACTTACATTATCTTCCATTACTACTCAAGTGATCTGTTGCAAAACAATCTAGCAGTAGGCAAACCCTTAGCTGGTTCAGGAAAAACCAAGGGCAGAAATATTTCAGTATCTTAGTATACTAAAGTTTACCTCTATTTCTTGTTCCATGTTCTTGCAGTTCTTGCTGAAGCAACTGAAACCCCCTTCATTCTTCATGCTCCTAGCTTATCATTCAAGTCTTAACATAAGTGGCGTTTTTTGTGAATCCTCTCCAGACTTTCTACTTATTCATCTGGGTTTGACGACATCTTGTATACATTTATTTATGTTTAGCATTATAATTATGTATTACTAAGTTGTGAGGATATTAAAAACACAATATCCTCACAACATCTGATCATCATTCAATTTATATAGCAAATATTTTAGGGAGGATGATTGCGTGCACAGATATTTGAAAAGGAAATAATAAGATATTCTATTATTAACAGCTCTACACAGTATATTGAACTATTTATAAATATACTTTGTGCCAAGCTGAATCTATATAGCACACTTGTTCTACACTGAGCAGTCTAGGGGTCATTTGGAATTGTTAGTATACAAAAAAATTTTTTTCTTTTCTTTTTTCACTTCTTAGCACCAAATAAAGGGCCTCATACGGGCTAGTCAGAGCTCTCTAAAGAATTCTACCTGCAGCCCAAGATTTACACTTTTCTTCCTAGGCAAACAACAGAAGAGATCTCAGAGGCATCTGTAGGTGTCCTAGGGACCTGAAGGGAGGTCTGAGAAGTAAGGTTTTGAAAACTTGGCAGCTAAGAAAAGGGGGAAAGCAGGGAGTCATCTTCATATCACTACGAAACATGGTGGGGAGGCTGTGCAGATCCTTAAATGACCTAGTGTGACAGTCATACAAAGAGGACACACAGTTCCTTCCCTCCTCTGCATTGCTCTGGTGTTCAGATGGCAGAGAACAAAGCAAGAGTACAAGCCATGTGGCCTGGCAGAAAAGAGATACAGTGGTGTCTGGTCACGTAAAGACAAAACTGTTCCAAGGTGACGGAAACAGTTGACTTTCCATAATGAATCTTTTTGTGACACCATCAATACCTAGTTGTGAGAATGCCTAAGAAACCAAGGACCCAGCTAATTCATATTTACTGTCCATGAGACTGGCTTTGATGGCTAGAAAAGAAGATAATATAAATGGTCCCCTGTTTAGAATACTTTTTAGCTGCATGATAAATAACATGTAAAGATGCTGCCATTTTTTCCATATCTAAACCAACTATGAACTAATTGGGCTTAGGAATTCAAGTGTTATACTTTAACCAAAATATTCGCATCTGATGATTCCCTTCAGGGATTCATGGTGAGAATATAGACATGTCTTCTTTCATGGCCTTTATTAATTGGTACTTTTTAGTTTCTTATGTAAAACCATTTATAAGGATATATTTAATGAAAAAAAAATCTGCAAATTCCCTCAATTTATGAAAAGCTTATTTCTCAAATGTATGTGAGTTTAGTATACATATTAAACTTTCAACAGCGTCAGCTGGTCCTACCTAATGGGCTTTGTCTTTTTTTCTTCCACTCACAGCATATTACCAATGCTCCTGGTGAACTAGATGAGCCAGTGGCTAAAGGAGGGGTCTCTTCAGTTCTCCACGGACTTGAAGCTTTGGGGAACAGGGGTGTTCTCCAGTTTGTTAGCCTTTTCTACTAAAATAGCAATTCTAGATTAATAGAGTGTCTATTAAACACTTGTGTTTTTGTTGTTATGTTTTAAAGCATATCTATGTCAGGCTTCATGAGTTAATACAACAGAAGGGACGTGGAGACTCTAGAGGTCAGAAAATGTTAGATACCTTGGAACCAGAGTCATAGGATGTTGTGAGCCCCCATATGAGTCTGGGTGCTCTGCAAGAGCAGTAAGGGCTCTTAGTAGCTGAGTCTTCTCTCCAGACTCAATAGAGCGTACCTTAGTCACTCGTGAATACATTTGACCTTTGGGTATTTTTGCGAAACCCATTACACCACATTGGAAGTGATGCTCATGCAGATGACTATTAGGTTAGCAATTTGAAAAATTACAGTTTCTTAAGGCTTGCAACATAAATTAGAGTTTTGGGAAAATAATTCGAGACTACCATTGATACTATTTTTATTGTAACAAACATAATATTATCATAAGTGGCTTGTTACAGAAGCTCAAATGCATTTTTTTATTTCTTAAAATGCAAAAGAATATGTTAATCAGTTATTTTTATTTAGCTCCATTTTTCAAATCTAAAAGCTATTGATTTTTTACTGTGGCAATATTCTATATATTCCACACTTGGAAGGGAATTGTAGATTAGCCATTTTATTATTATTTGGGGGGGGGGGGGAGATGCAGATGTTTAGTAGTATAGTAAGATATGTAAAAATGACAAATATTACTTCCATAGTTTTAACAGTTACTAAGATTTAGGATTCTTCTACAACTTGGATGGCATCTGTGGGTATTAGGGTTCTTATTGAAGTGATAATAACTGAATGAAGCAGCACGTGAACATGCTTGGTTCAGGTCTGTCCCAAAGCAAGGGTTCAGAGACGGCAAGGCTGGTTACACTCCTACTGTACAGGAAAGAATGGTCTGCTTCAGACTTTCACAGACCTGCACTCAGCTTCTCAGTACAAACTGCCTCATAGCCAAGAAGGACGTGATAAAAGGACAGAAGCTGACAGCCCAGGCATTCCTCAGCTGCCGAGCTTATCCACAGCCAGTATCCGAAGCATCTGGTGAACTTGTGTGAAGAAATATTTTCGGTTTGGAAAGTAGCCCTGGCTGACCTCCTGAACTCGATGGCTCTGCATGGCCAGGAATGGCTGTGCATCTCTAAAATGTCCTGTAGTCTCTATAGGAGACTATAGGAGTACCATGCTATTCAAATTTCAGTGGAAAAAAATAACTATACAGGAAATACATTGGAATGCATTGTTTTCTTATTTGGTAATCATGGGATTCCTAAAAATAAGGATGGGGGCCAAGGAAACAAATACCAATAGAAACTCTCTCTCTGGTGCTCAGAGGCCATACGTAGAGGTTCAAGGCTCTGCTTTTCACTGGAAAGTGATTTCAAGTACCATTCAGTGATCACAGGATCTGCTCCTCTGGGCCACAGGTGGAATCTGATGTTTATATTCAACAGTTTCTCATTTTCAAAAGGTCATTGTATGTACCTCCTTTTTTTCCATTTTTAATTTTTTTCTTCTTTCCCAAGACTTAGATAAAAAAGTTAAAACTTGTTGCAGTGGTGTGTGTGTGTGTGCATGTTTGCATGTGTGTGGTGTGTGCACAAGTGTGTGCACATATATATGAATGCATATGCATGCATGTGTGTGGTGTTTATGTTTGTGTGGGGGAGACAAAGACAGAGGCAGAGAGAGACAGAAATAGAGAGACAGAAACAGAGAGAGAGACAGAGAGATTGAGAGAGAGAGAGAAGAGAGAGACAGGGAGAGGGAAAGGAAGAGGGGGGGATTTGAACCATTTTCTATTCTATCACACAAAGACAACCAATTAGATAACTTAATCAGTTTTTCTACACGACCACAGCATCACTGGGAGTCGTCCTGATTCAGTGCTACTCTCTCAGTTACAGTCACTGCTTGTTGTCCTTTCCATGTAGGCTACTTTACAACAGTCTCATCCAACAGTCACAGTACAGTTTAGATCAGGTAAATATTTTGCCACAGGTTTTCTCCAGTGCTAAAAATTGACTTTGTTTTAGCTCCCTGCATTTTATGAGGACATCTGTGTATTTTTTCTGTGTTCTCTTCATCTTTTCAGCTTACTCTTATTCTGAAATATTCCATATTCCACAAAACCTCTCACAGGAAGCTTTCTTGGAAAAACACTACAGTCGCAGTGTGTTCCCTCCGCTGTGCCTATCTAGAACCAGAGTGCTGCTTTCTCTGTGCTGATAATTCTGCCCGTTAGATAATCTTCCTCACCAGGTTCTTCCTGAAATACTCTCTCCTTGCTTCCAGAAGAACATTCTTCTCCAATTTTTCTCTGGTATTTCCTTTTTGTCATTATTAAAAATTTACTATTATTCTCTACTTAGATGTTATATGTTGTAGCATATACGAGTCCCATTTTGTTTTTCTTCCTCGTGTTTTTATTCTTTATTGTCAGTCTCATTTTTTTCTACCACCATTATTCACCAGTGAGTCCAGCATTTACATAGTGAGTTCTCTCATCTGGACATGTGTTTGATATTGTTGCATAGATATCAAAGAGAGCTCAATTTTTGCATTTTTAAAGGTATTATTATAAATTCTTTGTTCTTTATCTTATTAGATCCCCAAAGAGTGCAGTACACTGCTTACATGACTGTTTTTCTTACTGG
The DNA here is from genome assembly GCF_011762505.2 of Arvicanthis niloticus. Lineage (NCBI taxonomy): Eukaryota > Metazoa > Chordata > Mammalia > Rodentia > Muridae > Arvicanthis > Arvicanthis niloticus. The sequence goes on from NC_047660.1 coordinate 23,947,676, forward strand.
CTTCTGCATCTTCCTAGAGGAGGTAACCTTCATTAATCTATCTTTCATCATCTGTCTTCTGTCCATCATTAATTCCTGCTTGTTTCTACCCAAAGCATTCTCGATTTTCCCCTTTTCTCTGTCTTTATCATCTCCAAGCTGGGTTTTAGTAACTTAAATGAACATGCTACATCTTTGTCAATAGTCTTCTGGCTGTAATTTCTTCAAATATCAGCCAAAATAGCTTTCTTGCAAATTTTATCCCTGAACCTGACACTCTCTCCATCCCCACTCTCTCCATACACCTTGACCCAAATAATCCTTGCAACATCTTTCTGCTGCTCTTTGAAAAGCACAGGAGTAGGGTTTTGCATGGATATCAGTAGTCTTGCTGCTGTGAAGGCTGAGGCAAGAGAGTTGATTGAGCCCAGAAGTAGCAAAGCAGTCTCTTATGGTGAGATACATAATGCAAACATGTAGGCAAAGAGTGACTCCTGTAATATTTTAATATTTACTATACTTCATCTCTGACCTCAGCCAACCCCTGGCTTTGTTTACTTATGTCACCCTAGGAGACTTTTTTTTTCTCTTCATCAGTTTTCCTTTCACCAAAGGACAATTATACATCTTCTGCTGTCACCTTTCATTCACTTCTCTAGAAATGAACAAAGCAAGCCTGAATGACAGTTTTTTGGGGGGTATCTGTTTGACCCCTATATCAGATGTCTTTTCTCTTTGGCCTTTTAAGGGTGTGCAAGAACTTCTTTAAGGCCACTATCTTTTGGAATTCCTAAGATCAATAGGTAAAAGCCAATCAGTGTCTGTTTTCATATAATGACAAAGAAACTACTTGATTGTGACTTTCAGTCCTTATGATGGACTCTTTTTTTTTTTTTAACTTCTTATAAGGACAGTTGTCATTGGATTTAGTTCCCACCTAAGACCTCATGTTGATATTCATAATATAGTTCTATTTTCAAATATGTTTTCTAAAATTTGACATTCTAGGTGGACATACTGGTTCACCATTCAACATAAAACATTATTCACCTCTCAGTCGTGGTCTCATTGGTGTATGTAAAGTGGAGTTACATAAAGGGCAGAGGAAAACTGAGAGATGAGGTGGTGTGTGTGTGTGTGTGTGTGTGTGTGTGTGAAGCATCTTCAGATAACTCTCCTAAAGTAATTCTAACTTATTTCTTCCCTTTAGGTTGAGAAACTCTTCCTTGAAGAATTATTACTCAAATTACTTTTAACTTTTGCATATGTGCTGAAAACTCTATTTACTTATGGAAGATCATAGAAGCCAATTCTCCATTATGCAATGCTTTAAGCTCATTCCTCAACAGTAAAGAGAATGTCTCACAAGAAGGATATTTCTCCTATTTTCAGTGCATGATTTTTGTGTTCAAAACTCAAACGAAGCTTAAAACTAAAGGGACAAAGAGGATTTGGAAGTGGAAAAACAAGTTATATCCAAGAATAAAGTATTGTCATTTAAAAAGTCAGGTACAGTGACCAGAAACTATTCTGTGGAAAACACAAATTAAATATAAGAATCAGTTTAGTTCTGGTGAGATGCCTGAGTGTTTATTACCAAGGCTAGTAAATTCTTTTTGATCCCTGGAACCATCATGATGGAGGTGGTAGTCAAACCCTGCAACTTGTCCTGTAGTCTTCATAAACATACTATTGCACATGAACACACACACACACACACACACACACACACACACACACACACACCCTCACACATGCAAATAAACACTTTTTTTGGAAAAGATTAATAATTTAATTATCAGGAAATGCTTGTGTAACTAGAATTGAATTGTTAGTGGGAAAGTTCCTGTGTATAAATGATATCTTTTAAGTCCAGGTGTGTTTTTACCTACCCAATATAGCAAAGTTCCAGGGTCTTGCCTTTAAAAAAAAAAAGAAAGAAAGAAAAGATGCTAATATCTAACTGAGTTAGAATTTGTGGTTTAGCTCTGCACCTAATTTTTAATAGGGTTATTTGGTTGTCTGGAGTCTAACTTCTTGAGTTCTTTATATATATTGGATATTAGCCCTTTATGGGATGTAGGATTGGTAAAGATCTTTTCCCAAACTGTTGGTTGCTGTTTTGTCCTATTTAGTGTCCTTTGCCTTACAGAAGCTGTGCAATTTTATGAGGTCTCATTTGTCAATTATTGATTTTAGAGCATAAGCCATTGGTGTTCTGTTCAGGAACTTATTCCCTGTGCCTAGGTATTCGAGGGTCTTCCCCACTTTCTCTTCTATTAGCTTCAGTGTATCTGGTTTTATGTGAAGGTCCTTTATCCACTTAGACTTGAGCTTTGTACAAGGAGATAAGAATGGATCGATTTGCATTCTTCTACATGCTGACCTCCAATTAAACCAGCACCATTTGTTGAAAATGCTGTCCTTTTTCCACTGGATGGTTTTAGCTCGTTTGTCAAAGATCAAGTGACCATAGGTATGTGGGTCCATTTCTGGGTCTTTAGTTCTATTCTATTGATTTTCCTGCCTATCTCTGTACCAATACCATGCAGTTTTTATCACTACTTCTCTGTAGTACAGTTTGAGGTCAGGGATGGTGATTCCCCTAGAATTTCTTTTATTGTTGAGAATAGTTTTCTCTATCCTGGGTTTTTTGTTATTCCAAATGAGTTTGCAAATTGTTCCTTCTATCTCTATGAAGAATTAAGTTCAAATTTTGTTGGGGATTGCATTGAATCTGTAGATTGCTTTTGGCTAGATGGCCACTTTTTACTATATTAATCCTACCAATTCATGAGCATGGGAGATCTTTCCATCTTCTGAAATCTTTGATTTCTTTCTTCAGAGACTTGAAGTTCTTGTCACACAGATCTTTCACTCGCTTGGTTACATCTCAGGCTTTAAAAAAATAATAACTGGACCCAATTTTATTCTCTTTTTGTAAAAGCGGGACAGTAATTGCTGGCTACTTGTCTGGTTTTTTTAAGGATTAAATGTGTTCATATACAACCATGTTCTGCAAAATGCTTGGCGCATGGATTCTTAACAGCAGTAAAATAAATAAATGGATTATAAAACTTAAGAACAATAAAACCAAGGATTCCTATGTGCTTCAAAATTTGGGAGACAGTAGACTAAGGGGGATTTTTGTATAACTTCTTTTCTGAATGAAAAAAACTAGGTTTTAAGGGAACCAGTTATGGGCTCCATGGATGTATGGCTCAGCTAAACCCTGCTTCTTGTTGAAGAAGATCAATGTGTATTAGTTCTCAGCCTGGACTAGAATGGTTCTTGCATGGTTTTGTCCTGCTAACAGCTGCTAGACGGAATGTAGTTCCAAGCAAGGGGAAAGCCTTTTTAAAGGGAGAGATGGTGTTCTCTACATAGCAGAGAGTTTCCTCAATTAGGAAACAGGACCCCATTCTTTCTAAGAAACAGAAATACTGGTTCTTCAGTACAACTCTTTTTCATCTCTCACGAGCTACTTTATGAGTCTAAGCAACTTGGCTTCCTTCCCAGTATTTCTACGGTTCTTCTGAATGCAGGCTGCCAGACACTCTGACCCATGGGATTATGTTGCTTTTTTCTTTTTAAAATGGCTTTAGAGCCTAACAAAAGCTTGCTCTTTCTCAGAAGGAGAAGAAGACCAAAGTTACAGGGTGCAGTCTAGAGTAACCACACAGACCAACCTGGCTGAACTTGTTTTGCTTAAGAGCTAATCAAATCTGTATCATCATACAAACTTTTCTGCTTGCTTGGCCTTGTTTTAAAAACAATATCTTCTAGCTGTTGGGATGAAATCCAATATTGCACAACACAAAGGTGAGCTCCAGAAAATCTTGCTCGGTATGAACAGGAACAGTGGAGTTAGGCTTTTCACAGTAAGCATTTTCATCCCAGAGTATTGCTCAATAGTGCCTCTGTTATAGTCATGATTTCAATTAAGACATTTTAATTTGCAGAGGTAGCCATTTTAATCAAGAGTTAAGAGGAGACACTGGGATTCAGAAGTGGTTTCCCTGTTTGGATGGGATGAAACACTACAAAAAAGAGAACAATGAAAAGTGTAGGTCCTTTGACTTTGAATATTTTCCTAGATTCAGGCTTATCTTAGTAAGGTGATAAGAATAGAATTTGTCATTTTCATACGTTATTCGGAATCTGAAAAGAAGCTTAAAAAAACCAGGTAACCTCTATAAAGGTTAACTATTAGTTTTTAAATGCCATTTCTACAGGTACTAGAAATAAATTATGTTCTCAAAACTTCCTTTAACCCTCTGCATATCTACTAAAGAGTATGTTTTACAAATATACTTCATCTTCTATCTGTGTTTTAAACTTGGTTCAATCTTTATAGAATCGATCTTTATAGAAAAACAAATAGGTCTGGAACCTGTTAGATTAAAAATGGTTTGAGTGCAAATGTAAGCATTTGCTAACTTGAGATCTTGGGTAAGTTAACCAGACACTGTGCTTCAATGGCCTTGAAAAGTGGAATTGAGAGAAACAAGATTGTCCTTTCTTGCTTGGCTACTCAGGACAAGATTTCCTGGGTTTTGCACTCTTTAACCCTACTTTGCTTCAGGACAGGTCCCCAGCACTCCACTGCTCTACGGCTCCACAGCACCACAAGAAATTAAGGATGACATGCTTGGTGGAGCATCACTTAGTCCGTGGTCAGTATTATAGTACTTTACAACTTTGACTATGGACAGTATTTAACATAATAAATGCAAATATACAAATTTAGTTAGGAATTTTTAAAATAAGTGTTAAAGGTATATGAAAAGCTGATTAGATATTATATTTTAATAAATACTGAATTCTGGTTTCTGAAGAAAGAGCTACACCTTTCCATAAAATAATAAAAACACTACCTTTAAATTTAGATAAAGAGATGTTAAGTTGAAATGGAATTCAATAGTTTAATTACACTCGTGGTAGTTGCATTTAATATACTTGAGCAGTTTTACTTATAAATATGAGGTGCCTTATAAATTGAAAGGCAGTTAACATATTTTAATATATTCTCCATGCGAGATCCATATTATCCATGCTACAATCATGTTCTTAGTCTTCACAATAAGCCTGTGATAGGAAGCCATGTCTCAGTATATTATCATGTTAGGCTTGATTTTTCAGAATTATGCCACTTGGAAGTGAATTGGTGTGACAGCTAACATTAGGACAGAGAGCAACCAAAACATAAGTTTCCAAATATTTAGCCCTATTTGGCATAATTTAGATGATGCAAATATGATGCCAAAATTTAACAACTGATCAGAGAGGAAGGGAGGGAGATAGGCACACATACATGCATACACACAGACAGACAGGCAGAGAGACAGACAGGCAAGCAGAGGTTGTAGAGCTTACAAATCATGGCTAGTTCTTGACCATGGTTTCTTTAGCACATTTTTCCTCTTGTAAGCTAACATGGTCCTTTCCATTGTCCTTTCTTGGGTCTCATTGTGGCTAAATAAAAAAAAAGCTAGACTGAACACACAGTACTTTAACTTATTCCTGGGCTTGATGTGGGTTCTTCTCAACACTTATTTCCTTAGATGCAACTTCAATATTAACATAGTAAACACTAATTTTGTTATGTTTGTCTTAACTTTAACTATACTGATTTCTGTTGCCAGCTGCCTGACAGAGTGTGTTGGTCACAATTTTGTTGATTTGATGAATATATAAGAAAATAAGAAAGAAGAGAATCATCTGGGCTTCTAGTCAGTGAGCTTTCAGCCATTGTTGAGAGGAGGGCAGGAAGAAAGCAGCTCACATCAAAGCAGCCAGAAAGCAGAGAAGGAGTCGGCTGCCTCTGAGGCCCTTTCTTCTTTTCCTATATTTGTTTCATCTGGCACCAGAGCAAATGGAGTGGATCTACTCACGTTAAGGGGAGGGCCTTCCTCTTCTCTTTTTCAATCCGTTCTGTAAAAGCCCCTGCAGACACACCCAGAGGTGTCGCCCACTAATTTCCCCTATGTTTCTCAATACTATAAAGTTGTCAAACAAAACAGGGCGATGATTTCCAGTTCATCATAATTCACAACAGTTTCCAGGGTACTACATCTTAAAATAGCCCTTCTTCAGATTCCCCAGACTCCCCAGATATATTGACTCCCACTTTTCCATCTGTCTATTATAGTCTTGGTGATCATCTGCCTCATTGCTAGGCTTCTTTATTACCAGTTTCTTGAAGGCTTAACAACATCTTTCTCCCTTACCTTTTTCCTGGCAACTGGCTACGAGATAGCTTTCTGCCTGTGGTGCTGTTTCTGGAGGAAAATGATCCATTATTTTCAGTATATACTTGCACTTACTCAGCTCAATGTGTGTCTTCATACTTGAAATTCCTTTCTCTCGTGGCTTGATTTCTAGCAAACTCCTTTGCTGAACAGAAAACTTAGAATTTCGACTACAGTCACAAAACCTAGTGTAGCTGCCCATACACAGTCAATATAACTGTGGGCATCTGAACTTTTGATTCAACCATCTCAATTTCCCTAGTGTTTTCATGTAAAAAGTTTCTTTCCTTTTTTCTAAAATTTCATGTTATGCTGAATTTTGTGGTGACTTGTTCACAGACAGAACTGTGTTCCAAACATATAAAATATATTCTTACATTTTAATCTGGGGTATTCTGATGAATACAGAAGCAATGAAGGTGAAAAATGACTGCAGTTAATATTTCTAAGAAAATCATTTAAAATTTATTTTCCACACAGAATTCTGAGAAGACAACCTAGGAAAAAACAATGAGCAAAGCAACAGCACTTTCTCATTCTTCTGGTTCCCTCATCCTTATAGGAAGTCATCAGACTGACAAGCAGAATTCATGGAATTAAAAGCCAGTTGACATAGGTACCCATATGTGGCTTGGCACGTCTTTTCTAAAACTTGCTTCCTTGGTAATTAGATCAGCCGTGTTTATTCATCTATCTATTTATTTATTTTATACCAATATTATTTTACTAAACCAGCAGCCAAAGACAGCACCTGTATGCTTACATCATGCCAATTGGATCTAGCCTCCACATCTGTCCTTTATTCTTAAAGAGGAAGTGACTTTCTTTCCTTCCCTGTCTCTCTCTCTCTCTCGCTCTCTCTCTCTCTCTCTCTCTCTCTCTCTCTTTGGCATTGTGGGTGTACAGTGATTATTGGGTGTTTTGTATCATATGGTAATTTAAAATGTTAGAAAAAAAGTTTGATTTACTTTTTTGTTGTTATTTCAAATATTTTTTGGAAGTGGTTGTAGAATCATTAGATAATGTCTATAGTAATAGGACAAGCCCAGTGGAGTGAAATTGATAACCAGAGAAAGCACCAGTTATTAGGTATAATATAATGTGTATATACACCCAAACAGCAAGCTCAGAGGAAGGATTCAGGTAGCACAGCAGCCTGCAGACACTTTATCAGCAAGATGACAATGATGGAACCTTTCTTGGGGGAAATGCTTGCTTTAGAAAATAGTCTTTTGAAAGCAACAAATAAAGAAGATATTTTGATCATTTTGAAATCTTTTTTGACTTCCATTCTAGGCCTTTAGTTGGGATATTTTATCACTACAGGCTTATACCTGAATAGTTTAATTTTTAAAAGCCATTTTGTAGTGTCAAATACATACATGGTAAGCCTAAATATCTTTTATTTCCTTAAATGAGAGGACTTTGCTTTTATTTACATTAGGTGTGAATTAAATATTAGTTGGATTACTAAGTCATAATGGCTGTTCTTTGTTCAGTCTTTGCTTGTAACAGAAACTCTAGAAAGCATATTACTTGAATTGATCATCTGCTTCTCCAATGAGTTAGAGTAATGATCACTAATTTTCTTGTTATCACATGAGACAACTGGGTCTTATGCTAAGTAGTCGGAAACTGCTGGGATTTTCAGTGCAGCCTGTGTGGGAGCCCATATACTCCTAAAAACAAACTGGCACCACTTGTGTTCATGGTAACAGACAGCCAAAATCAGAATGTTGATCTCGCAGTAAACTTGGGTTTTTATACTAAGTCAAACAACTAATTTACTCATTTTTCCCTGAGATGAATTGATGGTATTTTTAACTCAACACTCTACTGTGTCTTATAACATTGGGTATTATACATGAATCTCTCTCTCTCTTTCTCTCTCTCTCTCTCTCTCTCTCTCTCTCTGTCTCTCTCTCTCTCTCTCTCTCTCTCTCTGTCTCTCTCTCTGTCTCTCTCTCTTTCTCTCTCTCTCTGTGTCTTATAACATTGGGTATTATACATGAAACTCTCTCTGTCTCTGTCTCTCTGTCTCTCTGTCTCTCTGTCTCTCTGTCTCTCTCTCTCTCTCTCTCTCTCTCTCTCTCTCTCTCTCTCTCCCTCCCTCCCTCCCTCCCTCCCTCCTGCTTTCTCCCTTCCTCTCTCTGAATAGGGTCTTAGGGTCTCATGTGATCCAGACTAACCTTAAACTTGAAACTTCCTGAGGACAACCTTGAGTTTATCACACCCCAGCTATTGTGATTTTAGGTATGTGAAACTGCATTTGTTTTTATGTAGTGCTGGTACCTGAATCCAGGGCTCCTGTGTTGCTAGACAAGCATTCTATCAACTTTATTTATAAGCTCTTCTTGTGTAATGTTTTACAAATATTATCGAGAGCATTCATTTACTTAGTGTTATAATTTTCTTCAGAACACGTTGCCATAGTAGAAGTTCTAAAAACCAGTAAAAAATGTCTAAGTTTGGGCTGGTCACTGAACTGCTTTCCCTCGGTCTCTTTTCCATTTTTGTCCCTGTAGTGCTTTTAGACAGGCACAATTCTGGGTCAGAGTTTTTGACTGTGGGATAGAAACCCCATCATTTGATGCCCTGTCTCTCTACTGGAGGTGGATTCTACAAGTTCCGTCTCCCCACTGTTGGGCATTTTATCTAAGGTCCCTTCCTTAGAGTCCTGAGAGTTTCTGACCTCCCAGGTCTCTGGTACATTATTGAGGGTTCCCCCACCTCCTACCTCCTGAGGCTGCCTGTTTCCATTCTTTCTACTGGCCCTCAGGGCTTCACTCCTGTTCTCCTACAAATACCTGATCATGTTCCCTGCTTCTCCCTGTCCCCTCACCCTCCCAGGTACTTCCCTTCCTATGCTCCCTGTGACTGCTTTTTTCTCCCTCCCAAGTGGGATTGAGAGATGTTCCCTTGGGTCCTTTGCTTGTTAACCTTTTTGAGTTCTGTGGATTGTATCCTGGGTATTCTGTATTTTTTTTAAAGCTAATATCCACTTATTAATGAATACATACCATGCATGTCCTTTTGGGTCTGAGTTACCTCACTCAGAATGATATTTTCTAGTTCCATCCATTTGCCTGCAAAACTCATGATTTCCTTGTCTGGCCTCAGTGAGACAAGAGGAGAGAGTTGAGGTCTTAGGGAGTGAGGAGGCCTGCCAGGGTAGGGGAGGTGCTGACATCCTCTTGGTGATGGAGAGGAGGAATGGGATGCGGAACTGTCTGAGGGGTTCGCAGACCAGGAGAATGATAATGAGTGAACTGTAAAAAAGGTTAAAGATAAGTAAAAAACAATGTCTAAGTTTAAGTTGACCCCTGACATAGGCTACTTGAAGGCATGACATGCATTTTTCAAGTCCTCCATGTTCCCGAATGAACTTGTTTGTCTGACCCACTTTTATTAGTCTACTTGGCTAACTATGCTGCTGAGGAAGCAAGATTGGACAGAAACTTTTAGTTCTGAATCACCAATGACAGTCTCTGGTTACTATCAGATTCCCTTAGTGCAGGTGGATCTTCCTTCAGGTTAATTTAAGTCTTTATCACCCTGCTGACTCTTTTAAATGGTCTAAATTTACATGTCTTCTGTGTTTATGTGAACAGTTTCAGAGTACCATCCTAAGCACTCTGAACTTCTGAAATGCTCACTGTCAGAAAGTTTACGACTCTTGCAACCTTGTAGGTGGCAAAGTTTTCGCAAAGATTGAAATAAAGCCAAATTGTAGCTTCTAGGTTTCTTGTCTCACTAAAGCTTGGCCTGCTTTGGGAAACTGTTGGAGTAATTATTTATTTACTATTGTCAACTAAGGCTTTCATACACAGCACAAAACCTGCATTGTGTTTGACAGGGAGATGACGGTCAACTGTCCACTGTGTATTTGCTGAAGGCATTAACATGGTGAAACTGTGACTCGACAAATGTAATATGGTAAAAATATTTGTTGTGAAGCTTTTACACTGAATGCTGTATGAATTTGATTGTAGGAGAGGTATAGAACAAGGCGTAGTGACATACTTTTAAAATAATAGGACTAGAGAAAATATTCAGTCTTCCTGGTAGAATAATGACATTTCAAGACAAATGCTTTCATTTTTCTATGAACTTGCTGTAATAATCTCCTGGATGTTTGCTATTTGGGACTGGTAAAATATTTCCCAATTATTAGTGTAATATTTTCCCATGTACTTTCATTGACTTTGTCACATATACCCCTATGCTTAGAGAAAGTAATTAGTGGTTAATGAAAACAACTGGCTCATTAAGAAAGGAGAAAGTCCCTCTGAGGGAGTTTTAGGAAACATGAAAAGCATTTTGAGTCTATCAAGCTCGGGCACTTGCTTCAGTTTTAGACTTACTATGACTAGATATGATTTGGGGCATATGACATCTGCATGCTGTTTTGATGGAAAGAAGAGTGGGGCTAAGTTGGGAAAAGAGGGTCTAAGGATACATCACAGAAACATGTAGAGAAATTTCCAAGCACTGTAGATAATGACCTACAAATAACACTAGTTTTAAAAGATATATAAAAGGATATAGGATATATATATATATATATATATATATATATATATATATTCCATATATATGTATGGAATTTCATAGTTTGGTGTTATTTGCATGACATAGGGGTAGTGCCACCATAACCAATTACCATACCCTGTGGCAGATTTAATAATTAAAACTCATTTCCTCAGAATTTGGGGGAGCGGAATGGCAAAAGTGCCAGCAAGTCTGAGTTCCTCTGGGGTCCTTCTCTTACGAATGAAGAAGGTCATCTTCTCTCTGCTTCCCTGTGTCCCATCTCTTTCTTTATGAGAACTCCAGTCTTCTCAGATTAAAGCTTATTCTAATTACCACCATTTAACCTTAATTACGTCTTTAAAAACCTTATCATCAAATATAGTCACAGTCTGTGGTTCTTGGAGTAATGACTTCTTCATATGAGTTGGGAGAAGGTGGTGCAATCCACCCAAAGCAGTGTCTGAATATTTGTGTTAATTGTGGATATAAATTTTACTTGAAAAGGATCTTTTTTGTTATTCCCAATTCTGACAGTCTCTTGCTTCAGTAAATCTGATGTTAATTTTGTCATAGACTCATTGAAAATCTATTTGATATATAAATGATGCTGGCAACATGTCTCATGTTTTATTTACATTGGCTGTATCTTCCCTATTATACTTTAAATATTTAATATTTAACTTTACTTTTTCACTGTTGAATCAAATTTCTCATGTGCTTAGAACATAATGCTAGCCAGCCACATATAATTCATTACACCAATAATAGCCATATTCTGTGTCTTATTATAAGACTTAGTATAATGTAATACAATATATATAAATTCAATATAAATAAATACTTGTCTTGTAAATTTAAGCATTTTATACATTATAAAGAAATAACCTCTAGCTAATTTTGAGATATTTCTGCACAAATCAGGCAATCCAAACCCTCTTTTTTTTTTAAAAATAATTTTTAGCTCTTCCATACAAAAAGTGTTTATAAAACATTAATGGGCAATTTAACTTCAGTTTCCAGAGAGAGATTTCTGCTGTATCAGATCTTATATTTGCTACAACACAGTATTCCCTTTCCCAATACTTGCTCTTATTTCCCAGTAGATCTCTGCAGCTGCTACTGACGCCTGTCTGAAGTAGGAAATTCCTCCCCCAGCAATTCTTGTTCAAATATTACTCCTCACTACCACCACTTTCCCAGGTTACAAATTGTTCTTATATATTTGTACCCCAAAGTCAAATCTTCAGATAACTATCTTCAAAGATATTTAATGACGAAGTGCCTTTTAATCTGCTGAACCCAAAAGCAAAAAGGAAGAACATTAGAAAAATTCAGAACTCTAAGGAAGACAGCTGCCTGGCATTGTATATACCACAGGCATATTCTTCTTAAATGGATGCATCAACTTAAAAAAAATGATAAAAAAAATTCTTCAGGAACATATATTGTTCCTTTAAAACTGTAAGTAATTTGATTGAAAAGTAGTAATTACACTATACTGGATTTAAAAAATACTTATTTCTTCATACCATTAAATTGTATCACATTTACGTTTTCTTAATGTGGAATGTGCCTTATATATTCTTTTCTTATTTTATTGTCACGGGATTTATCAGAGGATCCTTATTTTATGGATACAGAAAAGGGAAATATCCTTTAGGGAAACAAAAAGAAACTTAATTGCTAACTTGTGGTTATTCGCACCAAGCACAAAACAGATCCTATCTGATGATATAAGTAGAATACACTTTTCTTTGTTATTATGTATAAATCAACATGTATATATATGTTGACAGACATAGTGTGAAAATTTATTTAAAATGTATTACAATCTCAGTACTACAATATCAGTAAGATCTAAACTTGAACAGAATTTTACAAATCAATATGACCACTTAGGGATAAATTTGAAATGATAAAGAAGTAATTCTAATCATATGTGTACTAATTACTTATTGTCAATATAATACTTTATATTACCCCTCAAACCTAATGATATAAAAAACAAGTGTGGTTGTTCAGGCATCTAGAGGTCTACTAACTCCTCATTTTAGCTAGCCATGTTCTCTTGGTTGAGGTTCTGTGCGTGCTGGCTTAGGCTTACTGGTCCCAGTGTCCTGGATTCTTCTCTGTATTTCTACCATTTCAAGCAGGACAGTCTCATGACAACAGCATGCCCAGAAAGAAGTAAAATATACACAGCTTCAAAGCCTAGAAAGCTCACACACCATTGCTCAGAGATGAAATGACATCTTATATAATGAAGATTTAGAAACTGGTACAGATTTTCATTCTATGAAAGCATGAAAGACTTTCAATGAATTTCTGAAAGCAATTCAAGTGGAATCATCACGGGGTTTTATCCATAACGGAACTGCAAGCTTGAATCCTGTAAATGTACAATTTCTAAAAGATAGTGTAAACACGGTTAGAGAGCAGAACATGTGGAAACAGCTAGCTACACCCACATAACTAAATTCTTTTCTTCTTCCGAGGTTCAAGACTGTAGGCAAATAGTTCAGCTGAAGCATCACCTAGGCTGCCATCCAGGACCAGGAAAGGCCTTTGCATGTCTTAGATGACTGTCAGGAGGCATCCTTATTAGAAAGGATGTGGGAGGTGTCTATGCCTTGTAATTCAGATCAGAGAGCTAAAGCACCAGCAGCAAGTATGATAGATCAATTACATAAGAGTAAGATGAGGGACAAAGAGTCTGATTCCCTGATGATCATGGAGCTCCCACATAAGTCTCTGATGACATAATGTGGAGCTTCATAAATATGGAATGATGCTTGCATGGATGCTTGGCCAACGAGTTTAAAGTCTCTTTCTTTTGTAACAGGGCCTCACTCCATGGTACATAGTACAGGCAATCTTTGACCTCTCAACCCTCTTGACTCCTCCTCAGGAATGCTGAGATTACAAGTGCACATCACTAGGATGGTATTTAAGGGTCTTTTCTCCTTATAATTGATTGAAGTTTCTAACTCATACAATTGCCATTATCCGTGTGTGTGTGTGTGTGTGTGTGTGTGTGTGTGTGTGCTCGCGCCTTGGTATTTGTACCATGAATTTCCTCCAGGATAACCCTGATATAGCAGACAGAACTTACTTGTCAAAATAAAAGGTAACTCATATCATGTGTCTACTGAAAAAAACAAAACCTTGAAATCCAGAAGTGGTTCTATCTGCTACGGTGTAGTTGATGCTGTACCCCTTCACTTCCCCCCTTTCCTGCTTTTCTTATACCATTAGCACCACTTCTTCTTTGTTTGCATTCCAGCCATGCTGACCTCTTATTCTCTCTTCAATACACCAGCCTAAGAACAGGGCTTCCTTCTACATGAGACATTCTTCCCCTGGTTATCCTTTGAATTTTTTCTTTCTTTCTTCATGACTTTATTTACTCCTATGTACTCTGGGCATCACATTCATTGCACCTTTTCCCTTCATCCTTCAGCATTTCTCCCTCAAACTGAGTATAGTCTTATTGTTTTCATATAACATCAGCCATGGTGTCTACATGTTTTTGGTGCTTACATGTTTTATTTCTTCCATGGTATGATTTATCAACTGGCCCTTAATGATAAAAATTCAAGAATAAGAATTTAGCTCAAACCACTTGGGGGGGTTTTCAAATATCCACAAGGTTTTTTTTAATTATTATTTAAAAAGATTCTAATGAGTTTATCCTAAGTTTTCTTTACATTCTTCTTATAGGAATTTCCTCAATTTTGTTCCACTTAGAATGTTTATAATGTATAGAGTTAGATATTGATGGAAACACCTTAAAAAGCACAGATTTCCTAAGAAAAATATAAGAATAATAACTATAAGCATACTAAAGCATAAATAACCCAAGAAATATAAAATTACATATAGGATCAGTGAAATGGCTTGGAAGATAAAGGCATGCATTGCCAAGCCTGACAACATGAGTTCAATCCCTGGGACCCACATAGTCAAAGTAAATTGAATCCTTGGTGCCTACATAGTAGAAGGAGAAAACTGAATCCTACAAACTGCCCTGTGATTTTTACATAGGCACTATGCATGTGTGCCTACATTAATGCATACACACACACACACACACACACAGAGAGAGAGAGAGAGAGAGAGAGAGAGAGAGAGAGAGAGAGAGAAATATAGTATAATATAATATCAACCTTAAAATGATATATAGATTATGGAAAAATTAAATGTTGCAGAAATGTTTTATTAAAGGAAATAAGCTGACCTTCTGCCCTAGGATGAAGAAACTTGGTATTTGTTCCATTGCTCCTGTCAAACAGAAGTAAAACTCTGCAAATCATAAGCATAGCATTTCCAGGAAATCTAAGACTACATAGAAAAACCCAGTCTGGGAATACCAAAACAAACAAGCAAACAAACAATCCATTTCTTAAAATAAAAGTAGGAAAACACCAAAAAGACAAGAGAGAGAGAGAGAGAGACTGTGTACTGAAATACAGAACAGTAGATGATATTCAAAATCAGTCTGAAAACAAAACAAAGCAAAAAAGCTAAGCTCATTCGCACAGACTATGGAATGGAAATACAATTCATATTTGTATCTTTACCCATAGAGGGAAATACAAGAATGAAAGTTCAACATGAAATGGTACCTAAAAATTCTCCCAAGTCTGTCAAATGACATAAACGTGTGGATTTAGGAACCTTGGTGAACAGGATAAACTTAAAGAAACTTACCATTTTTGCTGTCAATTTGGGAAATGATAAAGAAAAAAAAAATGTCTTGAAAGTGCCAAGGAAAGGGATCACTTTAGCTAGTGAGAAAAGGTCTGGGATGGCTACTGATTTCTCAACTGAACCCCAAAGCATCAGAAGAAAGTGGAGCTTTTTTTTTTTCTTTTTTTAACTAAATAGTGAAGAAGAATTGTTCCAAGCCCGACTGTCAAATAAAAATATTCCTCCGGATGAAGAAAGAAAATCAAGATCTTCTTAATGAATGAAGATAAAATAATTTGTCAACAGAATGACAGAAGAAAATACTCTAAACAAAAGACAATTGAGTGAAGAGACATGACACATTAGGAAGGACATATTTATATATACATTAATGTATAAATAGATTCATATGTATATTCATATATACATAAATATACATAATATTCTAAGCAAAAAATGGATAAATATAAAATACTTCCTTTTTTGAATGTCTGAATTATGTTTGATTGTTGAAGGAAGGTATCATCACATGTCAAGAATTTCTAAGAGCACACTGTTGTACAGTGTGTCGTTATATAGTCTAAGCATAGCAATAAAGAAAAGAGGGAGCGTTAAATTACAGGGGCATGCAAACAAACATAGAAAGGAAGTAGTTTTTGTTTTATATAGCATATGAAAATTCCTAGAGACTCTCTCCAAATCTGCAACCAATATATGAAGTCAATAGTTCCCAACCATAAAAAAGTCTATTGTGTTTCTACTCACTGAAAAACACATAGACATTAAATATAAAAATAGAATGCTATTTACTACCAATCAAAATACTTCAATATATTTTAGTAAAATGATAATGAGGCTTATACATTGACATATACACAGTTCTCTCATGAATGGAATTAAAGAAAATCTGGAGGCATTATTTTCCCAGGATCAGACACAACTCAATAAAATTTTCAAATATTTTCCAATTATATATACTAGCTTAATGTAGCTCTTTTATAGTCTCAGTAAGAATTTTTCAAAGGTATTCAAAATATAGAATTTGAAAACAAAGGCAAACTAAAATCTTTAAAGCAATTTTGAAAATACAAGAAGTAAGCTTGTGCCGCGCCAACCCTGACCAGCAGGAATTAAGACACGGAACAACCGGTTCCTTCTCACAGCAGTTTACTCAGGATGCTTAGCAGTTGGTAGTCAAGATGGAGAACCCGTGATCCCTTCTCCAGCGCAGCTTATAAACCCTGCCAGGAGCCCATGAACTCATGCCACGTATCATCTCTCCATAGGCTCCTGACGCTTGCGTAAGATCAGGCCACCTTGAAGCACAGCCTTCACACCTAATAAGGACTTGTTTATCACTCGGCCCTCCGGTGGCCATCGCCATCTTGGGGCGAGGTTCTTATGGCACCTAACATAAGCTAAGAGAAATCACTTAACCTAATTTTAGGACTAATTACAAAGATCAGTATTCATGACTACAAGGTAGAGGAAGGTGGGGTGAAGCCTGGTAATTTTTGAAAGCATAAGTGCCTGACTGACTTTTATACTGTGAATCCATCATCCTGAGAACACAGGAACCACTAAACAAACAAACAAACAAACAAACAAACAAACAAAATCTACTGGGTGTGATACTGTAAGCTTATAATGTAAGTCATGACTGAGCAGGTTGACACACCCACATAGGTATAAACACAACACATACAGTCAGACACACCCACATACACACTCAGAGAGAGTGAAAGTAAGAGAGAGACAGAGAGAGAGAGACCGCATGGTTAGAGATTAGACACAGTGAGACAGAGTAGAACATACAGAAATAGTCCTAAAATATGCCAGTCAAGGTTTTAGGAAAGTGTGAAACAATACAATTTTTAGTGAAGGTTGCAGGAGTAATTGGATTCCACAAACAAAAACAGTACAAAAACTTTATCCATAGTCTCATAGATTGCTTAAAAAATCAACTCAAAATATACCAGGCCTCAAATATAATGTACAAATAAACCTTAAAGAAAAAAAAATAGGATAAAAATGTGAAGAGTCTAAGTGTATAAACCATACTTATAGTTAACATTATAACAAAATTCAAATAAAAAACTTAGTTGTCTTCATCAAAATTCAAAATTGTTAAATTTAAATTTTTAAGTTTAAATTTAAAATATCTGCTTTATGAAGAACCTTATGAGAAGAATAAAAGGCAAGTTACCAAAGCAGAGAAAAAAATCACATGCATGACAAACGACTAATGTTTAGAATTCTCTCTCCAACTCAAGTGGTAAAAACTAAACCAAACCAAAACCAAAACCAAACCAACAACAACCCGCCCCCCACCACCATAACCAATCTACCTAGAATTCAAGTGAAAGATAGGAAAGAACCTTTCCTTGACAAAGGATGAAATACATCCAAAAGTGAGTGTGGCTGCACATCTGTATTCCCAACACATGGCAGAGGAGGTTAGGAGGATATTAAAAGCTGTGTGTGTGTGTGTGTGTGTGTGTGTGTGTGTATGTGTGTGTGTGGTGTGCCTGTGTTGGTATGTGTGTACATGTACTGGTGTGTGAGTGTGTGTGAGTGTGTGTGTATGCTGCATATGTGTGTATGTGTGCATGTGTTTATGAAGTATGACTATATACTTATAAGAATAGCTGAAATCACCAGCAAATGCTGACAAGGACATAGAAAGCCAGGTCATTTTCTCCTTGTTGAAGGGCATGTGTGCATGCCCTCTGGAAAGTAGTTTGTTGGTTGGTTATTTTACAAAACAATGACGACAACAAAAGAAATCTATATATAAAGATACTGCACGGCCCACAATTACACTTCTGAGGCTTTATTTATTCCAGAAAAATGAAAAAAAATCTTCTTACGAATCCTATATATAAATATTTATAGCAACTTCATTTGTAACAACTGATAAATAGAAACACTCCTATGCCCTTCCTTGAGCATATATTTAAACAAAGCGATATGTCCATACCATAGACAACTACTCAGCAAATACTCAATAATGAGTTATTGATTGTTACAATGACATGGATAAGTCTTCAGTGAGTTATTTTGAAGGAAATAATCAACCCATTAAGACTGTGAACATATAATTCCATTCATATGATGTTTTTGAAATAAAAACAGAGTAAGTTGTTCCAGGGTCATGAGGAGGTGAAAAGAGGGTATGACCACATAGTGCAATACCCGAAGCCTTATGTTGATGGAAATAATCCATGGCCTGACGATGTTCATCAGGGTCAAGATCCTGTTTGCGCTATTACAGTTTTGTAAGATGCTGAAATTGGAGGGGGCTCTGTCATGAGAGCTCTGTTAAAACTACAAATTTACAACAATGTAAATATAAAAATGTTTCATGTGGTTCAAAAAGAAAAAAGTACTGATATGATAAACTTAAAATTCAATATTAAAAAAAATCACCTATTAATACCTGAGTCAGTAAGATTAAAAAGTCAATCATGAATGAGCTGGTCCAGGGAAACATTCAGAAAGAGAGCATAGGAGTCACAGAGGTGACAGACAAATTTAACCAAGTCTCAAATTCAAATATAACCACTAAGATCTGTTACATAAATTTGTGTAAGATTGACTGATTAAAAACAAAACAACTCTCCTGTAAAAACCTAAAGACAGGTATTTGTCTAACCTCCTAGGACATTCAGATAATTCTCCCGAACTTCTTTCTAAAATTTGATTTCACGGGAGAAAACTAGTGTTTGTAAAAAATTTTAGGAAGATCTTTCTTTAAAATCGTCTTGCTCTTTTGACCTTTGGATCAGTTAGTATCCAGACATAGGTCCGAGACTGATGTTTCAAGAACTGATTTCTGAAAGAACTTGGATTGCAAGAATCTGGGCCATTCAAACCCAGCCAAGGGCAAAGCTTTCATAGCACTCTCCATTCTGCCAGGTCAGGGAGAGTTTACTGTACACAGTTATGAGCAAAATCAGCACCCTGATGACAGATGACCTATCCCTCCATCTGTGGTCAGAAGAGAGTCTTAGGTAACAGTAAACCAGGGAAGGCTAGCAGACTTCTTTCAGATTCTATGCTGTGTAGGAAAAAAATGGGATTCCAGCTAAGATTTTCATCGATCTGATTTTCATGCCCTAGCTTCTGCTCATGCCAGGAGCATGCCAGGGCAGAGCTTCCTTAACTAAATTATGTAAGGGCCCCATTGCCCAAGTTGGCTTGGTTCAAATTGATTCATCTCCTGTGCTGAGCTATGCAGTAGGCAAAAAGAGTTCAAATACTCCTGCTATCTACATTTCTGAATTTCTATCAATAAAGCCTGCCCCCAGCATGTCTGGATATTTACTCTCATTTGTTGTTTAATTTTTTATAGTTCAAATGGATTTACAGGGATTTTAATTTTTTATGTTAAAATTATGTATTGTAAAATAAAATGTTGAATAAATTTCCTGCTTTTATTTCTTTCATTATCTCCCAAGGACACTTCTCTCTTTTCCAGTCCAAGAGTTCACTTATCAAACTCCTACACTCGCTTTCAAGAGTTGCCTACTTGCTACCTATGTCACATTCCCCATGAGACCTTTCTCACGTCTAGGACAGGTTTTCCTCTTGTTTCCTCTCCATGGATGTATCTTTTTGGTACCTTGCTCTTTTTTCAGCAGATGGTTCGACTCTGTTTATAAAATGTTGTTTTTGCTAACATTAAAAGTCTTTATTAATAATATTTATTAATAGTTTAATAAGTGAACCTATACATGGTTGAAATTATTTCATCCATGTTAGATGTCTGTCTTGGATCCCGGACTTCACCCATGACTTCCAAATATAGTTAAGGTAAGAACATTGAATCTTAAATTTGCAGAAAATAACAATATCAACTAAACAACCAAAATGCAAAGCCAATCTAACTTCAAAATGAAAAACTTCTACCAAAGGTTGTCTGCGAGCTGTCCTCAAGGGGTTTCACTTTGTTCTGTTTTTTTCATTGATGTTGTTCTGAACAGCTTTTTAAATTGATAATTAAAAAAATTTTAAGGCATAATCAGAATCCTTTCCCTTTTACCCCTCTCATTATGTCTTCACATAGAAGACAAAATGATTTGGCACAACAAAATGCATACGTTTCTAGGATCTGTTTTGTTTTGTTTTGTTTTAAATCTGGTATAAAACTAAACAATAGAAAGATGCCAGGACAGACTTCCACAGTCACTCTCTGTGAAAAGTGATGCAAGGGAGTTGACTTAGGAAGAGCTTGAGTTCTTGGGGCGATTCCTCACCCATCAACGTTTTCTGTTTCACAAGGGATACAATCAGAACCTATTACACGAGACAGGGCATGTACTGTTTCCTAAGCTTGGGGGCAAATCTTTCCTCCCACAGCAAAGAATTTATCAGTTCACCACCCACTCACTCACGAAAAGAACTGCCTTGAAGTCCTTATGCCCAGCCAGAGTCGCCTTGGGTGTTTCCTGGATCTGTCCAGTGTGTTCTAGTTTAGAGATCTCTTGTGCTGTTTCCAACATCTCCAGCCTCGTTAGGGCTACAGTCCAATTTGACTGTGGAATCCTTTCTATAAAACTTGCTCTCACAAGAGGTATGTAGAACACACTCCTCTTACAATTGAAAAAATTTTAAAGCACCTCAAAGATGCAGCCTGTATTTTATCACCTGGTAAAGTATTTATAAGGTATGATATGAGCATGCAGTCTGAAAAATAAGTTAATGACTGGAAACTGCATTTCAGAGAGTTGCATAGATACTTGAATTTCAAGCAGTTACCAAAAATGTCCCAAGAAGAAGCATTTCAATCTACTGCTCAAGTGAATGGGTCATGAAAGAATCTTATTCCCTTTACATTTAGAAGACCTTCAGATACAGTCCAGAAGGGCATGGTTGACAAATGTGAACATTGGACTGCCGCCACTCATTAGAGCTTTATCAGAAGCAAATGTCACTTTTACTAAATCAGGCTGTTGATGTTGCAAGATATTCTAATTTTTCCACATTTTGGTTTTTGAAATTATAATTACATTATTTTCTCCTTCCCCAGACACCTCTCACATATCCCATTGCTTTCTCTTACATTCATGACTTCTTTTTCTTTACAAACACATACATACACACACACACACACACACACACACACACTAAACATACAAATAGAATTTGCTCTGTCAGTATAATGATACTTGTATGCACGTGATTTCATAGCTAACCAAGTATAAGGTATTCTATTTATTATTTCAATAGAAAAGACCCTTCTTTTATGCCATTAACTTGAGAACACAATGAGATGATGCTGACCTAATAATGTATAACATTCTCAAAGCTTCATTCCAAGATTAAAATTTATTTGCTTTTTAAACCTGAAATTTAAAACATGCTGCTCTTGATTTAGAAAAAAAAAATACATTAGGCCCAGTATTTTTGCAGGAAAAAAATAGTTGGAGTTTTCTCTCTTTCTTTTTATTTCAGAACTGCTTTATTGTTTCAGTAGATTATAATTTATTTACTTTAAGAACATGTTAATTGTTATCAGGTGTACCTTTAAATTTAGTTTTCAAACACTGATATGGGAATATAGCGCTGGCTCTAAATAAACAGTTGCTTAAGTGCATACAAAATAATTATTGCGTGTCTAATAATCCTAGTTATAGTGATTAGATGAATATTGAGGGTATTCAGTGCATGCTCTAAACAAGCAAACACTCTAAATGGTGCATACTCCAAATTAAGTTCATAACGTGAAGTTTACATTGCCCCTCGCTGAATGGTGCTAGCAATTGGCACTCACAAACTTGGTTACATGTTGTCTAACTGTGCAAAGAATCAATGGCAGTCTTGCTATATGTTTGTGGCAACAGAGCTTTAGCTGCTACGGGTGGGAGACTCACAGGAAGTCAATGAATTCAAGTATTTCACACTCCAGTAAAACCAGACAAGTTTATTGAGAACCCTGCAAAGAAGAAATGTGCAAAAGTGGTAACAGAAGAAACGGCCCTTGGTAAGACAAAGGGCTGGGGCGTGTTTATTTAGAACATCCTCTTTTTCATTTGCATTCCCATCAAGTACTGCCCACCATGCAAATAAGGCCTGTCCTGATTGGTTGATTTGTCCAAGTTTCTTCTGCAGGTCTCAGTTGGCCATTTTAAATTTTGATTGGTCACATCCAAACGCATTCTTACCCTACCAGTTGTTTGGGCTGGAAAAAAAAAAAAAAAAAAAAAAAAAAAAAAAAACAAAGCCTCTGTTTTCTATTATAAGTTTGTTAGCAATTTTTTTCAGTTCCAGTTTTGCACTGTGGAAATTCCCTAACAGAGATCTGTGGTGGCTCTCTCTATGCTTGTGCAGTTGGGGATAAATTCTAGGTTGTTGTTAAGGTGTAGGTACCGAAGCTGAGCGGTTCACACAAGTATAGAATTGGGTGAAAAGCAAAAGTAAACGTGAAGTATGCTTCAGAGGTGACAAAGGCAGCCAATATTGAATGGCGAATTGATGGACTGGATCCTAGTCAGGGTTTGTTACAATTAGCTGTCTGACCTTAGGTAAATCAGTTCATCTTGAAGGTTCCCTCCGAGTCTAACATTCAGTTACTCCAATTACCAGTAGTGTTGCTTTGATTTGTATTATTAACCATGCACCAAGAGCACATAGAAAAGGCCCAGTAACCACCCTCATTAATTCACCATTAAACCTTTGATCATGGTAATTTAAGTACTTTGAAACCCTAGGAAGAAAAACAATGAATCAAGGCTAGCTGTGGCTATTGTAAATAGTAATAGGAAATACACTTCTTTTTAATGAGTCTCTTCCCGAATTGTTTCGGGTGTACGCTTCTGCTCCACCGTGCACTGGGGAGGTTTCTGTTAGGTTTTTGACTTTATCAGACTCCCAGGTAGAGCATTCTCACCTTTGCAGAAGTAGGAGTCATTGCATTGATTGTCTTGAGTAAAAGGAAATGGCTCATGCATCTTTTCTACATTATAACAAATGTCCTTTTGCATTATAATTGAATGGTGATTGTTGTGTTCAATCAATGGGAAAGGTTAAAAGAGCTCCTCTGCCAGCATTTTTAATGGAGAAGTCGATTAAGATTCAGTTTAATCATTCTGGCTGCCTCAGAATTAAAGCAACAAAGACCATCAATGGCACTATAATTACTAGTCTTTCTGTAAGTTTACACTGCTATTTATGCAGCTATAAATTTTATTATAATGCACAATGCATCTGGCTTAACTTGCTGTATTTGCAATGTAAAATATTTGCTTTAATTGTATGAAGAAAAGAAACTGTTCTGATCAAGTATATATATAATTTAATCCATTTTTTTTCAAAGCCTGCGAGTCTAAGTGAATCAGTATGATACTCTATGTTAAATAGTTTAAAGTCATGGCCTTAACCTTGGGACACTTGAGACATATTTCAGTTTATTGAACATGGAGACTAACATCTCTCCCAGGTGACTGTAAAGGGTCAAATGTATTATTCTAATCCCTGTTCCAAACAGAGAAAAGGTCATTATACAGTACCCACTGCCTGTTGTAAAGAATGAAAAATTCACACTGGGGGCGTGGGTGCAAATCTATTTTAGACTTGGCCTTTAAAATGTTTTTTAAATTGAATGATTAAGTGGTGATGAACCAGAAAAAATACCTTGAAATTGATCCCATTTATTAATTAGTTTGCACATGTAAAGGTCTTTCTATAAATAGTCAGAAGACTAGAGAAAATTGTTCTTCTTGAATGAAGGAATGACTTTCAAATTAACCTTTTTTCACTATAGAAATGATGCTTATAAATGCACTTATTACCATCCAATACTTTACTAGGAAGGGAAGTTAGTCTTCAAAGTTTGTTCTTCTAGGGCCAAAGAGATGGCGCAGTGGGTAAAGGTTCTTGCTACCAAGCTTGAGGATATAAGTTCAAATGCCACAACTCACATTCTCAGAACACGGAAAAACACCCATGGTAAAGGGAAAGACTTGACCCCTGAAAGTTGTCTTCTGACCTCCACACATCTCTAGAGAAAGCAATTAAATGAAGACACATAGAATTTGTATTAGTGTTGAAAATGTTAGCTTTGCTGTGGTCCTTGTAGAGTTATCTTTAAAACTCTTTATTGAGTCTGAGATATTGAAGGCTAAAATAAAAAGGTTGGAGAACAAGCAAGGCAATTTGTGATTAGAAAGAGGGGGCATTATTCATTATTTTATTTATTTGTGAATAAGGTGAACTGTAAAAGAAGATACAAAAGAAAATATGCAGTTATAATTTTTGATAGAAAAGTTTCCAGTGACTCAGATTTTCCTGAACTTTCTATAAACAAAGGGAGGGGGGTGAGGGGAGAAGAAAAGAAATTCATATTACTGACAGAACTCCATTCTTAAAATCTTTATTCTTATTTTATGGGTAAAAAGATTGACATTTTGTGAAGTGTAACATTTCTCTAAAGCCACAAACATGAAAGAGAGGGAAGACTACAAACCATGCTTCTGCCAATCCAGGATGTCTGCATGGCCATGCTTGGAGAAAAGGTGCACACATGCCTAACTTTTTGTTCTTTAATATTCTTATTTTTCTTTTTATTGAAATAGATTTTTTCACATAATATATCCTAACTATTGTTTCCTCTCTGACTCCTCCCTCCAATCCCTTCCTACCTCCCCTCTCATATGAATTTACCCCCTTTCTGTCTTTAAATTAGAAAATAAACAGACTTCTTAGGGACAATAAGAAAATACAATATAATATTAAGATAAAACCAAAACTAACACATTGGAACTAGAAAAAAGAAACCACCAGAATACAAATAGCCTGAGAGAAGGCACAAGAACAGAGGCTCACTCTTTCATGCTCTTCAGAATCACATAAAAACACTAGACTGGAAGCCATAACATTAGTGTGAGGACTTACTTGGTGCAGAACAGTGCTGGTCCTGTGCATGCTGCCTCAGGCTATGAACTTTGATCACATTGATTTAGAGGACCTTGTTTTCTTAGTGTTCCCCATCCACTCTGGTTCTTACACTTTTTCTGCCCCATTTTCTGCATGATTCCCTGAGCCCTGAGAGGGGTATTTGATAGCGACAACTCATTTAGTGGTGACTGTTTCAAGTTCTCTCATTCTACGCCCACTGTCTAGTTGTGAGTCTCTGTATTTGATTCAGTCTTCTGCAGGAGGAAGCTGCTCTGCTGATGAATGGGCAAGGCATTGATCTATGAGTTACAATAGAATGTCATTAGGAGTCATTTTCATGTCACTTTTTTATTTAGACAGTAATATTTGGTTTTATCCTAGTTCCGTGGGCTATCTAGCGCCAGTATCCAAGCAAGGTTCCATATTGTGGAGTGGGCTATAAGTTAAATTAGATATTGACTGGTCACTTGAGCAAATTGAAGGCCTTCATTCCACTAACATATCTTGCAGGAAGTACAACTTTTTCAATCACAGAGTTTGTGAGTATATGTCTAATTCTAAACCTACATATATTTTACTCTGGGTGTATACAATCAGTCCTGGTAAGAGACCAGATAACCCTGCCCTTGATTTCTTTATAGGAAACTAAGGGCAAGAAATAAGCCCGTCATACAAGTTTTCCATGTGTACATGAGCATGCCAGGTTTTTAGATATATCAGACTATGTTATCTTAATATTCCTAACAAGTAGTCATAAATGATTCAAATTTTAATGTAGAGATGGGCTAAGATAGATAAGACTTAACACACAACGATAGAAACTTGCCCAGGATTTTAAATTCTACAGCTTCAAGGCCAGGGTGTCCTAAAGTCTGTGCAGTTTCCATGACAAGTAGGTGTGTCCTTGGAGCAGCCGTTGCAGGGTCTTCAAGTTTAAACAATAAAGTATTCATACTACACCTTTGATTGTCAGAGAAATCTATATCAATTGATTTTTCTTAAATTATGCATGCATTTTTATAAGTTTTTTCTCTCATTTGTGAACATACAATGCATTTCAATTTCACTAATAAAGTGCTGTGTTTTTTTTCCTGTTGGAATTATGAAAATTGAATTTCATTGTAAAGTGTATTAGGAAAGATAGATCATTAGAATCATGAAAAAGCTCTTATAATAAATTCTTTTGCTGCATGTAAATATTTTCTATTTTATCTGAATAATTTATTTCTGATATCTAAATGATTTCATAGTAACCACCATTTCTACTAAGATACACTAGCAAATGGTACATGTTTTTTTGTAAGAAATCTTAGGCATCTAGTGAATTTGGTTAATTATGTTTAAAAACTAATTTATAAATGCTATAGTCATAAGGACCAGAAACACTAAAAAATGCTCATATAAACCAAAAGCAAGGTGTCTTTAAGCTTATATGTTTCAAATTACTATTCTATACAAAATTGAGAACTTGTGCTTTAAGTTTGTGAAGATAGTATATTACTTGGCTAAAAGTTAACTTATTTATTTGCAAATAAATGAAATGAATGCCCTTTAAAGAATTGTAATTTCATAGATATGCAATTTAGCCATCATAATGAATAAGTATAGAAGTACACTCAATGACCTAATGACATCATATGTATATGATGTATATGTATATATATTGTATATGTGTATATATATATATATATTGCAGTATCCAAGCCCAACTGAGACAACCATAGTTGAAGTTGCCCTAAATACAGTTCGAAAACCATATTTCATTTTCATTTTTTATTTAGTGACATTCATCAAGTGACAGAGACAATTTGGGGGTCACTGAGATTCCATATTCAGAGCAACATAAGAGGTAGAAAGCAATGGAATTTGGAAGACAGAAAAACCTAAATACAGTTTAGGTTGACAATTATTAATCGTTTTTAATTTTTATTCATTTGGATTAAACAGTATAGTCTCAATTTAGGTTTTTGGAATATTCTATAAAAATTATTCCAGGTGGAATAGCTATATTGCTCTTTGGCATCATATGCCATAATTTATTATATGATAAATGCTATAACGAAGAAGACCCAGAAAAGAATTTTAACCCAGTAATTGTTTTTTCTTTTCATGTATTATTCGATAACAGTATTATAAAATATATGACAATATCAGCTTGAGCCAGAGGTCCACGGGGAAATGAATCAAGATCAACAGATATTTTAGACAAACAGTTGACAAGAGTTTTAATGTGGATAATAAAAGTCAGTGTTCCCTACCATTATTTAGACTATGAACAAAAGTATTTACAAAACACCTAGGCCTTCCTGAACTTTGACCACCATTTTCATATATTAGATTTTCTCTTTCATAACAAAGAAAAAGTATTCAGTCTGAAGGAATAACAAAAACAACACTGTTTTAGAATGCTAAACTCTATTTTAATTTTAATTTTTTTTAATTGAGAGACATTCCTCATGTGACAGGGACAATTCATGGGTCCTTGTGATTCCGTATCCAGAGCAACAATGGAAATTGGAAGACAGAAAAATATTTGACGGCATAGAAAGCTGGGGTGCATAATGAACTGAAAGTTGGCTTGCCACCAACTGACTACCGGAGATTTTTCTGACACAAGGTTCTAAAGACACATAAACTTGGACAAAAATCAACACTGTGACATACGTTCATTGAAGAGTGAGGTTCTCTATTTAACTTTCCCCTTTAATAGTAATGTTGTGTGGACATTTTAGCTATTGTTAGACCAATTCTCCATTTTCAAACAATGGCAAAGTTAGCCATTCTCATTTGTGCCTTAGATTTAGGAAAATAATGGTCAATTTGATGAGAAATATTACTCGGGAAGGTTTATGAGTCAAAGTTTACCCAATAGACAGCTTATGTTTGGACATTTAACATTAAACTTAATCTTCCAAACTTCAGTGAAAGCCAAGAAAATGGGTTTGGGCAGGTTCACATTGATGCCAACAACACCTTTGAAATAAACCAAAGACATTCGGTAAAGCGCTCATAGAAACATGGTAAAGATACCAGGATTAGTAAATAAGTATCTGAGTGTTTATAATGGAATTCTTCAATATTTATTTTTTACCTGTTCATAATATTTTACTGTGGTGTATAAAAACACCAGGCTGCCTGGTTCTGTGGTCAGTCCCACCGAGTTTTGAGACTAATAAACTTCCTTTTTTTTCTTTTCTTTTTTTTTTTTTTTAAGTTTAAGATTTTTAATAGCCATGCAAAGATCTTTAATTTCACTTCATGCTCCTATGGTTACAAGATTTGATACTGAACATAGGTTTGTTGCAGAATATTTGATCATGCTGTGAATCCTAAGATTATGTTGTTTACTGGAAAACACAAACCTTTAATAAACTTCCTTTCATTCCTTGATAGGCACAATAGCATTGACAAATCATTCATGATTTTCCATTGACCTTGCCTGAGTTACTGGTCTCCAAGGATTCACATTATCTATCATAAGGCACTGGCTGTCCTCCGGAACCTTGTTCCTTCTAAAAGTAGAAGAAGATAGTCTGAACTGTAATGCAGGAAATCCTGAACTAGCTGAAGAAGCCAGAGAGGGTAAATGCAACCTTATGAAAAGCAATGACACCATCATCACCCAGGGAAACTGAGTCTCCTTCCATGCAGGGACACCAGTTCTCTTGAGATATTTGACCCAGTTCAGGTTCCTCATGGCATTAATGTTATCCTATTATGCAGAGTTCTTTTTATCTTAAGTAATTTTGGAACATTTTTAAGTGAATCTTCCTCTCTTTGAAATATTGTTTTGGTTAATCAAATTCAGGGTAAGTTTCTATGTCATATAATAAAAATAAAGTTTGATTAACGAGAGTTAATATTACATATAAAAATAATAAACATGCAAGCATTTATGCATTAAGTAGTGGTAGGCAGTCACCTAAAATAAACTTAATTCCTCTCATCTTTACATAACAGTCTCCTCTTACATATGGAGTTACAGGATCTGTAGCTTTCTTTGGATCAATTAAATATGACAAATATGATGGTAGAGTTGCTCACTTGATCATCTTATGCTGTAGGACTCTGT
Source organism: Arvicanthis niloticus (assembly GCF_011762505.2). NCBI lineage: Eukaryota > Metazoa > Chordata > Mammalia > Rodentia > Muridae > Arvicanthis > Arvicanthis niloticus. Next base: position 23,977,097 of record NC_047660.1, read on the forward strand.
CTTCCCAAATTAACTTTAGAGAGTGTTAGCCTGAAGAGATACATGCCGTGATGTTAGAGGACTTGAGATGGCATGACCTCGCAAGGAACTGAGTAACTTCCCTGAAAGCCACGGAGAACATGGGAAGTTCAGTCCTACAAGCAAGATGGCGGACTCTGCTAGCTAATGTGCAAACTTCGAAGGCGATCAGACTCTGCATCCCAGAAAGGTTGTAATGTGTCCTCTGAAGGAACCTGAGCCAAAGTCCAGCTTATTTGTGGCTATACTTCTTTTTCAAAATTTAAACTTTATTATGAAAACGAAACCATGCCAATAGAGACAAACAAAGTAACAACAACAACAACAACAACAACAACAACAAAAAACAAAACAAAACAAAACAAAACAAACAAAAAAAACCCTCACACAAAGCCAGCCACAGTGTCTGTATATCTCAATGAGCTTCTACACAGTTAGAAAAGCCACTCTGAAGATGCAGCGCTTCACACTGGATTTTAAACTTTCACCAGCGCATATATTTTTATGCACTTTAATCTACAAGCCTGTAGCACTGATGTAGAAAATGGTGTAATAAAAAAAAATGTGTGTTTGTGAGCTTCTAAATTCAAGGTAAATTTTTATCCATCAGCAGAAAATTCCTACAGACTCCAAGTGCATGGCACAGCCAAGCATGATGCTACAACTTTCAGTACCACTATCTCGTGTAGCTTGTATTGGAATTTTGAATTTTAGGCTGTATGATAGCAGAATGGAGCTTTTAGAAGGTTTCATTGTAATGTCAACAGGACTATATGTTGTTATTACAAACAGCAAACTAAGCTGGCCCCTGAGGCTAAAAGGCCTTTTCTTAAAACTCTTTGTATGAATATGTTAACACTATGATTAAAAAAAAAATACTGCTTTTGTTTCATACTCGTTTTACATCTTCTCTCTGCCTAAATCTTCTACCAAATCACCATATTGTCTTAAATACATTGGTTGCTCCCACAGTGTTTGTGGAGGAAGCCTTATCGACTGGCAGTGTGGTCATGGCTCTTTCTGTAATTCAGTGACTCGGATGAAGCCAAGTGAAGGTTAGATGTGGCATCCTCACTGGTAGGAGGAGGTGTAGGATACCAGGGGAAATTGTCTCCTATCATTGCCTCTTCCAGCTTAGTAGATGAGCAAAGCTATGACTGTTATATTCAATGTGAGGGAAAGATTGAGTAATATGTCTAAATGCTGACGGGCTTTTGAGTAGGAAGGAGATGAGCTCGCCAGAATGGAAATCATATGGGCCGGGAATTCCCCTTCTGTTGACCACAGAAGGTATAGCCCTAATCTATCAAGAACAGAATGCATGCCATACTTTGTTCATTAGCATTTAAAGAGGATATTTGGCACCAGACAACAAATACAATACTTGCAAGATCTTGGCAGCAGAGTATTTTGTCAGTTAATGACAATCCACAGCTTTTAAGAAAAAGACTAATGCCCAATGTTACATCGAAACTGTTTCATTTTCATCAACTACAGGGAAATGAAAGGAAGTGAGAAGTGTTCTTTCACATACCACATTTTTTTTTCATGACAATCGAGAAGTAAGAAAAAAAATAAAAAGATTAGTCTCTAAACAGCAGGAAGGGAGTATGCTTTATGAACTCTAAATCCTGTCAGACCACAGTGACTTAGCAAACCAAACACGAGGAAATACATGCAAAGTGACCAAATGTTTTGTAGCAGTGCTAGATGTCAGGGCAGTTATTTTATGTGGTTGACTGACATACAGCCCAGCAAGCAGAGATGGAACAGATTCATGCTGACTGGATTATGAGAAGCTACTGAATTGTATTTTGGGCTTAGTGAGGTTAATAGATCAGTGTTTGCACATATTAAAATCTCAAAAATATCCTTCATAGTATAAATTCCATATCCTAACATGTTTATATTTTGCTTCATCAGATACTGACACCTTAATATGAGTATGAGTGGAAAATATTAATTTGTGAGACTCGGTGGCTTAAAATGCAATACAAATAAAATTTAAAATAGTGCTGTTTTTTAAAAATCATATATTTATTTACAATTCTGACATCACATATAAATGGATTATGTATTAAAATTTGATCAAATTAATGTTGATGTAGCTATAGTATCTTGCATACGTATTTATTACTATGGCAAGAATGAAGTAAAATAAATTTCCTAAATTACTAAAACTACAACATTATACAGTTGTTTGGAAAATCATCCTATTGTGGATAATACTAAAAGGACACAGTTACATGTGCCATCTTGGATGAAATTTCTGTACCCTCCTCAACAGGGTTCTTTTTTCTTTGGTTTACAACATATTCTATAAAGTTACCACCCAATTAAACTTATAGACTAGAGCCGTGACTTTCAGTCTTCCTCATGCTGCAACCCTTTAATATCGTTTCTCACATTGTAGTGACTCCCCAACCAAAATTATTTTTGTTGCTAATTTATAACTATAATTTTGCTACTGTTATAAATTGTAATATAGATATTTTTGGAGACAGGTTTTCTAAAGGGTCGCTACCCACAGGTTGAGAACCACTGAAGTGGTATAATTAATTTTCTGTTGTTGTGTGGACAATACTTATGCTTTTACCTCAATATTTTTTTAACATTTTATTTTTAATTATATGTATATGTGCATATGCTAGGGGTGTCATATGCCCTTGAGAGTCCAGGTACCCATAGAATCCATAGAGCACATGAGATCCCAGAAAGAGGAGTTACAGGACCCCAGCAGTTGTGAGTTACCTGACGTGAATGCTGATGACTAAACTTGGTCCTTCTGCAAAAGCAATATAAGTTCTTAATGCCAAAGCTATCTACCTCTCTTGCCTAGTAATGCAGTAAGTTTTCCTAATTATACAATCAGTAAAATGTAGAAAGATACACGTTTCACTACATAAATGTATCCCATCAAGTTATTTGACAGTAGTAGTTAGATAAAGATGAGTTTTCTTTATAAACTGATAATGAATTATTTATATTATATTTATATTATGCCACATGCATCATTAGGGTTTTGAATTTTACTTTTGTTGACATGCATTCATTCTATCTTCCATATGTTCTGTGTTAATTGTGTCTTATTTAAATGTTTTAAGAAATAATGTGAGAAAATCACTGTATTTCATGTTCGGAGTTGTTATTTATGAGACTACTGTGGGCTTCTGAGTTCCCCCTGCTAAAACCATCAGAGATGCTCAAGAGTGGGTATGCAGCTTACCACATGCAGAAAGGCACCACAAGTGTGGTGCCATTTTCATATTGATTCCTATGTTACTTTACTGGCTAGGTTTTTAGTCAATGTGACACAAACTAGAGTCAGCTGAAAGAAGGAAACCTCAGTTGAAAAAATATTTATAAGATGGGCTCATGGTAGGCCTATAGGGCATTTTCTTAATTCATGATTGGTGGGCAAAGGCTCAGTTCATTGTGGATTGAGCCAGTTCTGGCCTGGTGATCCTAGGTTCTATAAAATCTAGGTTGAGGAAGCCATAAGAAACACATCAGTGAACAGTGCTCCTCCATGGTGTCTGCATCAATGTCTCCCTCCAGATTTTGTCCTGTTTGAGTCCAGATGGATTTGTCCTGCCTTGACTTCCTTCAATGATAAACTGTGTCCTTTAATGATGAACTGTGATATAGAAGTATAAGCCAAATAAACCCTTTCTTCTCCAAGTTGCTTTTTGTGGTGGCATTTCATCACAGCAATAGTAACCTTAACTAAGATAAGATACTCTTGTAGATATACATGAAAGCATCTGCCATGGACTCTTTCCTGTGTTTGATTATAGGTTATTTATTAGGGTCGGTATGGAAATAATATGCAATTAGACATTAGGCACTGTTCTTGAGCCGTTATAACTTCATGACTGAGTCACAAAAGTGCTTGGGCATTCTTACTTTGTAAATTCATTTTAAAACGGCACCTTTGAAAACCCGCAGATCTGTGTTCGCTCCAGTGTAATGGTGGGTGGGACTCCTGACGTACAGTTTGAAATGAAACATGAGAAGAATAAGGTTCGAATGAGAAAATCACACAGAACTGCGAGAAAACTCTCAGTGGGAATCACCAGTGGTGTTGAAAACAAAATGCTCAGGAGGACAAAATGACACTGTGTAGGATCCCTCGCTCACAAGTACACGGTTTGCCTCCTGTATTTGTTAGTTCTTAGTTTAATCCAAGTTGTGTTTGCTTCTCGGGAACAGTCTGGAAGGACACACATTGAAATCAAGTCTGGGAACCAACAGTCATAAAGTTCTTTCTTATGCAAAATTATGAGAAGAATAAACATCCAAGAACAACAAGGCTGAGTTCAACCCGTAATAGTTAAGGATGAGGAACTAATGAGAGTGTTGCATCAGAGACAGGCAACTTTCCTGGCTCCAGGAATAGCAAGGCTGAGTGATCACATGGAACCTCATCTGACTTTTGATAATAGTTTGTGCCCACCTTGGCAGCGAAGAAAATCAGCTAATCAAAGAAAAGAATAAAGAAATAGTGAACTTTACATGTAACTCAGACTCCCAGATGGGCATGGGTATCTTTTGATGTTGTAACTGAGAGAGTAAGGAACTTAATGTTGCAACAGGGATGACTAGACCAACAAGGATGAGGGAGAACAGGCAGGATGGCGAGACTTGAGGAAAACAATCAAACTGCAGTGTGGTGAAAGCTATTGGGTGATTGCTTGACAAAAGGAATTGCAAACAAACAAAAATGAATCTATCTGAGGAGGGAAATAGAGGCCTCATACAAGATGGCACATGAAACCATGTCTCAAAAATAACTCCTGATTTACCAAGAAAGGAAGGCAGGGGAGGGCTTGCTGGGCAGAGGGAAGATCTTGAATAAAGAACTGGAAGCAAGAAGACATAATGATTTTTATTCAAAATCTTGAGCAATTAGACTATATTCTGAGCATGGCCCAGGACATGCCTGTATACAGTTAGGTGGTAAATGTACCTGTGGTAACTCAAACGGGAATAGCACAGCATCTTATATCTGGAGAGCAACCCACCTGCTTTGTAGGCAAGACAACCTTGAAGACATGCCAGCATATCAGCCTCAGTCATGTCTTTAACAGACTTTCTGTTAGGAAGACTTGACTTCTGAGACAACTGGCTCACAGATTCTTCTAAAAATTAGAATTCTAGGCCAACAAAATAGTTCCTTGGATAAAGGAACTTACTACCAGGGTTGAAAAATCTGAGTTCAGTCCTAGAGTCTACAAGGGGAAAAGGTAAAAACCAACTCATGGGAGTCATCCTCTTGACTGCCACATGCACACACATACACACACACACACACACACACACACACACACACACACACACGCAAATGCCCCACATGAAATTAAATCAACATAAAGATTATACCTCTGTCTAATACTGTTTATTGACTTTAGAAGGCTAGATATTACTTTAAGACTAGGTATTTAAAAACCCCTGAAGTAGGACACACAATTATCACAGGATTCACATATTCTCTTTTTCACTTTCATGAAAGTGACAGAAACTTAAATTTTACCTAGAGAATTCCAAAAATATTTCAATAGAAAATATTATTTTCTTGATTTTATGATGGAACAAAGAAATAGACCTTGAACCATCTTTTACTCTCTTCTTACAGAGTTAAAGCAGAATATCATTATTCTTCTAATTTTTTTCATGACCTTTATCTTATTTGCTTAACATACACACACACACACACACACACACAAAGAGAGAGGGAGAGGGAGAGAGAGAGAGAGAGAGAGAGAGAGAGAGAGAGAGAGAGAGACAGAGAGAGAGAGACAGAGAGAGAGAGCCTAACTCTAACCCTACCCCTACCCTAATCATAACCCTAACACTAATACAAACCCTAACCCTACAATAACCCTAACCCTAAACCTAACGTGTGTGTGTGTGTAGTATATGTATATAAATTGTCCAAGAAAGTAACCATGTTTTCATACATTTATTTAATTCTCTCATGGTCTTGTTGCTTTGGAGGTTGTAGAAGGTATTTGTTCTTATTAATTTACAAAAGAATTTCTTATATTGTTGAGTTCCCACAACACATGTCAGATACTCTGCTATGCATTTTGGTTAAAATAGTTAGGAAAACAGTTTTGTCCTGTTCTCTAGGTAATAAAGAACAAATATATATGTAAACGGAAGTGCTTTATAAAAGTAAGACTTCAATGTTGATAGGAAATGCTAGTTAAGAGACTGGTGGGTAATCAGAGATGGCGGTGATGCAGTGATGTGTGAACAGACTGCATAGACAGGGGAGAGAGTGGGCGGCTCTTCTTAGTAACCTGTAGAAGCAGAGTAAACAGTATATACAGACAAATAACTTAGAATCTATTTGAACTTTTTTGGCTTGTTAGTATTTTGAATTAAACAACCAAGACTTTGCTTCAATTGGCATAAGAGTTTAATAAGATGTTTTTCTTTCTCTTCCTTCTCCATCTGCTTTCTTGTTTCTTCTTCCCACTCCTCCTTCTCTTTCCTTCATTTCCTCTTGTTTGGTGCTGGGGATGAAACTTGGAGCCACATATATGCTGGGCAAATACTATTTCACTGAGATATTCCCTCAACACTGCATTTGTAAAATAAATAATAATAATAAACAAGGTGCTAAATAGTAAATGTTTGGTAATTTTGAATTACATACATGGATGACCCATTCTACAAATAATCTCTTCCTCATGTCTCATTATTTTCTAGGTTAAGCATTTCTCAATATGGTAGATTTTCCCACCTAACATTCTAATACTGCAAGTTTATAATTTCAGCAACTACTTCAAATTATTTTCATTGTGAATGTTGTAACTATGTTTTCATCCAAGTATTGTAAGTGAGATTATTCCACATAGCACATGGGAACACATAGCACTTTTTTCCCTGAGTCTACGTCAGTGAACAAAAGAGGTCTGATTCCTTCATCTCTAACAGTACCAGAAAAGGAGTCATCTATATTTAGCAGTTTTAAAATATTGTCTACAGGTCCAGAAAGCCTGTGAGGAAGATCGACACAAAATATGTAAGGAGAGTTCTGTCTCATTATTTTAGTGTTTGTGTTGCGATATGGTTTTGCCAATGGATTGACCCAGGCTGGTTTCAAACTTACGATCCTCTGATCCTCTTCTACATCCTCATGACAGTAGGAGTTGTGGGCATCAATTTCAGTTTTTTTTTTCCTTTTAAATCTTGAAAATTGTGTCACTCTACAATTTTTATTGGACTATTACACTTAACGTTCATTGTAAAATATGCTGTATAATCATTTTGCGGCTGCACATGTAGTCTTTTCTATCTATAGTTTCACCCCCTCAATGCAGGAAATAATTTTCTACTCAAATCCTTTTCTTTGGGTTTCATCAAAGTATTACCTTAGCTTTCCCTTGTCTCTCATTATTTGCAATTCAGTGCCTTTTGACTCTAGATTCTCAGATTAGTAACTATGGTGGGAGTCACACCCATTTCATTATTCTTTCATTCTTCTCAGGGGTTTATTTTTTGTGTTTTTAAATCTTACAATCTTTCTTCCCTGTATCTCAGTTTGTCCCGTTGTGTGACAGCATGGATTTAATCAATACATATTTTAATTCCATTATCTTTTAATTATCATTGAGATTTAATAATAGGCATTTCAAGTTCTCTTCTACCTCCTCCATTACAATGTCAGTGGGAGACATTTGATGTATCTGCAGAGATCGATCCTGTGGTAGTTCTGGATACCTGTCGTATCTACAGAGGCTACTCACTGAAGAACTATAGTGATGACCACAGTAAGCAATTTCCAGGACAGAAGTTGTACAACCCATTTGGTCAGCCTTTCTGAATTTGACTCTTTATTTTTCTAGTTGGATGATGTACTTGTCTATCTTCATTTATCAAATAAAGATAATAGAATAAACACATGTTGATTAAACATAAAGAACACTTAACAAACTCCTGGTACACAGTAAGTGCTCAAATAGTTCTGGATTTCATGATGATTGACACCATTTTTAATGATGATGTAACTCTCATTACATATTTGGTGTAGACCGTCCTCACAGGCTTTCTGAACCTTTCGATAATTTTAACAAATTGCCAGATATGAATGGCTCTTTTTCTGGGGATGTTAGCTGTGGTTCATTACGATAGATTCAGGAGAAAAGTGCTGTATATTCCAATATGTTACGTGGAATAATCTCACTATTAAAAACACTTGGGATGGAAATGTAACCAGAATATTCCCAATGAAAACAATTTGAAGTAGTTGCTGAAATTATAAATTCACAGTGGAGTGTGTCAGGTGGGAAAAAATAAACCATATTGGTAAATACTTACTACAGATATAAGACACAAACAATAGTTTATTTGTAGAATGGGTGATTCATTTATTTAATTATTTAATTCAAAATTACTAAAATTACTAAAGACCGACTATTTAGTGGCTTTTTTCTTATATTTATCAATGTAATTTAATTTATTTTTTTCTTCCCGCTTCCACCACACAAATCTTCTCTCCCACAGATTTGTTCCTCCTGTGTTTCCTCTTCAATAAAGAGCAGGCCACTTGTTTCATATGACTAAAATCATATTTATCAGCAAAATTAGCTGAATTGACTTCAAGAAATGCACAAGACAGAGACATAGAAACAAGTTCTGTGACTACTAAATTGCAGTTTGAGATGAAGCTATGGGATAAAGTAGTATGGCAGAACAGTACTGAGTAAGAACTTATCAATTCAGAAGGGTCCATGAGAAGAGTTAAGGATGGAAACCAAGTAGAAAATGTATTCCACAAAGAATGCAGTGAGTTAACTGAAGTAAGGAATGCTCTCACTGAGGAGTGTGTGCAGATAGAGTGGAGGTTTACTCTGGAGATGGTAAGATAAAGTTGGGAAGGCAGCAAAGGATGCATTGCAGAAGTTACTTTACTTGGATTTGCTTAACAAAATAGAATAATTCAAAGTTTTAAAAGTATGGAGCTGACATTATTTGTAGGAGCATTGTTGCGAGATTTCTTTGTGTCTTCTACAGCATAGTTCCAGAACTATCTTAATGTAAGATGCATTAAGGGGATGGTTATAAAAACAAAAACAAAAAACAAAGTAAAACAAAAGTAAAAACAAAAACAAAGCACAACTCTTCTTGTGAAAATAATAACCAAGAATTTGATCCAAAGCATGATAGGTAGCAGATATTGCATCAGATTTTTCGGAGATAATTTTAAAAATTAGACAAAGAGGACAGGCATAAACAATGTACACTTCTGTCTCTGTGAAAAAAATCAACAACAACAACCAGCCCCAATTCACCAACTCTAAAAATTCTCTAAATTTTAAAAATTCTCTAAAAACAGTGCTCCCACAAACTGGCATAGTGAAATACCAATCAATTTATACTAAATGAAAGTGATCAAGTTATTCAGCTGGTGTGATGCTGTGCTTCCTGAAGGGACACGTGCTCACCACAAGTTGGTCATGCCTTCCTATGTTCTCACCAAGATTCCACTGGGACTCAGGGAGTGAGATCCTTGTGAGGAGGTCAGAGATCATGCAAGAACAACTGTCTCTGGATAGTACCTAAACGATAAACCTTGAATGGCAGGAGAGAGATAGATCCTTTGCAAAGCTATTAGAGATGGCACTTCTCTAACTTCTACCATAAGCTGTCACTTGACCCAGACGGAGATTAACTGGTGTCCATCATTTCACAAATTTCTTCTTTTATATTTTTGGTTTTTTTCTCTGTATGTATGTCTTTGTTTGTTGCTTTGTTTGTTTTCCTGCCCTGGCCTTCCTCAAGAATGGAAAGTCTTCAAAGACCTATAAGCTGAAATAAACCTTTTTCTCCCCAAGTTGGTTTTGGCTTATTTTTTTAATCACAACAATATAAATCAGAATAAGACAATAATTTTTAAAATGGTATATTTGGGGAATTAAAATACAATATACAAACCATCTCTTTTAGAAAGTTCTGATGAACTTCATTTAATAGTCAACAAGTTCATATCCGATATGGTTATGCAGGCATAGCTTTTAATTTTCCAAAACACATTTTGGCATTTTGTTACCTGTTTCCTTACTTTGTATGAGATATAAAGTAGCAAACTGTATCTTGGACTATTTTCTGGACAGTATACTGGGTAGAGTCGTAGTCATATTTTGCTACTTCATGTTTCTGCCATGAGCATTCCACTTAAATTACTTCAACCATTGTCTTGAAGGCAATATGTATATCACGGGTATTTGAAACCAGAATTTCTAAAATCTTTTTCTCAAAACGTAAAAATATTTGTACGTAAAATATCTTCATGTTGTTATAGAGACAGGCTGCGGACTGGCATACCCAAGAATCACTAGGACAATTCTGTCCTAAATCTTCTGGTCATAAATCAGGCTTTTAAAGATGTCATGAGGGTTATCAGATTTATCTTGTGTTCTCTCTTCAGTTCTAATCATTTTCAGAAAAGTTAATCCATTTACCCATAATTCCACTCTTTATTTCTAAAACAACCCAGTTGTATCCATTATGTAAAGCTCAACAGCTCTACGTGGGTAGCAGTCCTGACAGGTGTCAGTGAAGATTTCAATCACCTACAGCAGCTTTAAGTGCAATAGTTATTAGTGACACAGATGGGTTTTCCAAGCAATAACAAGAGGCCTAGATATTAAGGGCCAGATCACAGAGATTCATCGCTCATCTGTGACATGGGTGTTTTCTACTTTCTGGACATCTCCATTCCCATTCTTGCAACCATACTCATTTTACAGTCAGGAGTGGAAAGTGATTATGGCACACACAGTCACTGCCATGAAAACACACTGGAAATGTCTACAAAGGTCAATGTGGCTTTTTCCATGAGAAATGCTGTTGTTCTGTTCTAGAAGAGAGTTCTATCTTTTTTTTTTTGCACTCACTGATAATTGGATATTAGCTCAAAAGCTCACAATATCCAAGATACAACCCATAGACCACATGACGCTCACGAACAAGGAATAACAAAGTGTGGGTGCTTTGGTCCATTTCAGAAGGAATAACAAAACACCCATGGGAGCAAATGTGGAGACAAAGCATGGAAGCTGAAGGAGGGGTCATCCGGAGACCGATCCACCTAGGCATTCACCCCATGTGCAGTCACCAAAGGCAGACACAAATGTGGATGTCAGGAAGTGCACGCTGACAGGAGCCCTACACAGGTGCCTCCCTAGAGGTCTGCCAGAGCCCGAAACACACAGAGGCAGATGCTCACAGCCAACCATTGAACCGATCAAGGTGTTCACTTGTTCACCATGCAAAGTTAAAACATCCAGAGAGGTGTTAGTTATAACAAATACACTGCAAGTGTCTTAAAACTTTTTCCTAATTATAATGACTACCACTGTAAATTTTAGAACTAACATAAATCCAATGGTATTTAGCATGACACTAGAGATGGCTCCTTACTCTTAAACTATGAAACTCCTTCCAGTAATTTGAAAAGGATAAAGAGCATCAATCAGTTCTTCCAAATGCCTATCTAAATCCTTTTGTATATTCAACACATTAGTAACATTTTTTTGCTAAATGATTAACAAAAGTAGCTGTCTTAACTTCTTGTGTCAAAGCAATTGCAGAAGCAGTGGTGGTAGCAATTAATGTAATTAAAGCTGTTATACCAGCAAGAATCAAACCGTCTGCCTCTTGCTTCTGGTTAAAGCCTGACTCAACTTCTCCCAGTACTTGTAGGCTTTTTTCAGAAGACCAAGGTTCTGTGACACTCAGGGCAATAAAACAAAAGCTCGTTGATAGACCTCTGTAACTAACATGCTCGATTTCCAAACACTAACACAATTAGAAACTGTACAATCAATGGAACTTACATTAAATACTGTAGAAGAAACAAAGTAATTTTAACTTGACAATTAAAAGAGCTGTAATACATGTACTAACACCTGTTTGAAATCCAGATCCTGCCCCAATTTTATCTCTTGCTAACATAACATCATAGAGAACTGCTATAGCTAACTTCCAAATATGTCTCTGAAAATGTCCAGAACCAGCCTTCCAAATGAAGACTGTTTCTTACAATATTGGATTGATTTCTAGACCAGTACATGATTGAGTTCGAATAACCGGTCACATTCAAGAAAAATACCAGAAGTTATACCAAAATATAACTTCTCTTTTTGATTATCTGTTCCACAAGGTTTAAAGACTTGAGGCAAGCCAGCTTGTCCCATCAGGGGTATAGGTAAGCAAAAGTGAGTCTGTCCATATGTCCAATACAGCTTCTCAGTCACTATTGTCAGGGCACTCAGCAAGCTCACAGATCAGCATCATTCTTTGTCTTGGCATCAGCATGTCTCATCCGTTGCTCTGGCAGCCACCATGCTCCTTCAGCATCCTGCAGAAAAAACACAGACATGCCCTCTTCCCGATATTTAATACCTGATCGGGATCATGCCTTATCCCAGTAAGTGGATCCTTCCCTTTCACCTATGCATAAGTATGACTAGTTGAAGAGTGCCATAGACACTCAGCAGAAAGTTCCTTGGTACCCAAAATTAAATATATATATATATTTATTTATATACATATTTAATGTATATATATTTTAATATATATTAATTAATATATATTTTAATATATATATATATATTTAAAATAAAAAGAACAAGATTTAAATAAATTTGTGGTGTATGAGGATATATCTCCCCCTTTTTTATTTTATGAGTATATTGTTTTTAAGTTCTATGGGCCCCTTCCACAGTTCCTTGTCCTTGACAGTTATAAGGAATCCCAGTAATATGGGTAATGTTAAATTGCTGCCAAAAGTCTCAAATGCTCAACTGTAATAGCCAGTTCCATTATCTGATTTTTTTTGTTTGTTTGTTTTTCTTTTCTTTATTATTGGATACTTTATTTATCTACATTTTAGATATTATTCCCTTTCCCCATCCTGCCAGGAACCCCTTATCCCATCCTCCCTCCTCCTATTTCTATGACAGTGTACCCCCACCGGTCCACCTACTCTCACCTCCCTGTTCTTGAATTCCTCCTCACTGGGATATCCCGCCATCAAGGGACCAAGGCCCTTCTCTCTCACTGATGCTCAACAAGGTCATCCTTTACTACATATACAGCTGGAGTCATGGGTCCCTTCAGGTGTGTTCCCAGGTTATCTGTTTCTACCCTGGGAGCCCTGGCTGATTGGTATCAAGACAACATTTTTTAAAGAGTTAATTTGGTCAATAACCAATTGTAATAAATCTTCATTCATACCATGTGAAAGATGGCATGATAAATCTTCTTTTTTCTTTTTTCCTGTTTTTTTATTGGATATTATATTTACATTTCAGATTTTATCCCCTTACCCCATTCCCCCCACCATCCAGGAAACCCCCATCCCATCCCCCCTCCTCCTGCTTCTATGAGGATGTGCCCCCACCTCCCCACCCTCGAATTCCTCCCCATACTCAGTGTTCAGCCTTCATGGGACCAAGGAGAGTTCTAGCTTAAAAACTCTGTATCTGATTTATTTATGGTTCAATCTTCTGGATACTCCTACAAAAAGATGGTTAAGAAAACAGAGCCTTTGATCTTCCCAGGCTATAAAAAAGAAAGGCTGCCAGGGGAGAGAAAGGGTAAAGATGACTGTTGAGAAAATCCACTTAACCTCTACAGCTTCAGTACCAATAGCAATCACGTCAGAAGAGACTTAATAAAGATTTGTTTCCTGAAGAAAACATGGACTACATAATGAGTCTGAGTTTGCTGTGTGCAAGAAATCCACGAGAATTCCCAACTACACAAGGCAAATTGTTTTCTTAGTATGTATGGATACCCAGTGTAGTATTTTGGCCATTGGCTCATTAAAAAATAATTTATTGTTCATCTGAGATTCAAATTTACTATTGAGACCTCTTGTATTCCATCCAGTGTGATGCCTTCTTCTGTTGGTTATCAGAGTAACTGATAAATAACCTAGGCTTATACTTTGTAAGCCTAAGTCATAAAAAAAAAAAAAAAAAACAGTACAGGTTAGCTGGTATGTTTTTACTGAATTGTATCTATATATAAAACTCTGATATGCTAGACTAGAACTCTGATCCTGGTATTTGTTGAAGTTCCAGAAGGCTCGTTCTTTACTTCTTAGTCTAACTAAAAAGTTGCACAAACTCTCATCTCTCTCTCTCGCTCTCTCTCTCTCTCTGTCTCACACACACACACACACACATACACACACACACATACATACACACACACTATCCCTTTTTATTCACTTCAGAGAGGTTAAAAATTGTTTATTTACAATTATATATTAATAAATGTTTATTTATATTTGAGAAAGAAAATTTCATTCACAAGTGTATAAAAATGTATAGTCTTTTTTTTTCTCTAGTAGAAGAAAAATTCAGTCCCAATGCTAATTCAAATCCCCAACTGTTATAAAACCAGAATACTCCTTAGATACTTGAGACTGCAATTTTTCACTTCCCCAGGGCTGTGTGACATTCTTCATCAGCAGCTTTTGCTCACAGGCAGTCTTCCACCACCCAGTCTGGCATGAAGTGCCCAGGCCAGAAATGATGGCTAAGCTGCTTGTCTCCATTTCCTTTTCCCTATTACATATGTAATCTGGCAGCATTGTTCCCCAGGGAGGAAATGTCTACCACTGTTTGACAGGAAATCAGTGAGGATTGGAGTCAAAGAGAAAGAGGACTGGCTTGTGCCTGGGGGAGGAGGTCATACAAAAGAACCCAGGAGGCCAATGACAAGAGAGCCTGAAGTAGTTGCAAGTTATGGCAAGAAATGTCCCCCAGCTCATTATAACACTGGACAACAGGGGACTCTTCTCTGCTACAGAAAATAAGAATACACAGGTATCCTTTCGCAGGTTTCAGGTTTAAATATTTATCTGAGGGACATGAACTTGAAGTATTGCTATCACTCAGGAGCCACACTGCATAGACTTCACCTTATTTATCTTAAACTAGACACTCCCCTAGATGAGGGTGTTGCATGAACCAAAGGCTTATATGAGAAAAATGTAGTTGACCAAAGTATTTGAGAATTTTGAAAAATAGCCATATCATGAATCCCTGACCTAACTAAGAAATTAATCCTCTGATGGATTAATAATTGAAGGCACTACTGGGATATGGTAGAGACTATGGAAAATATTCTCCCATTGGAGGAAGTATGCCATTGTATAGTTGCTTGGAATAGTTTATTTTGTCCTTGGTCCATTGGTCCATTCCTACCCATCCATTCTTGAATTCATAGCTGGAATGGAGCAGCTTTACCCTACCACACACTCCCCACCATGATGTTTTGCCTTAGCACATCCTCAATCCATGGAGTCAGGTGACCAACCATGGACTGAAACCATGATCCCAAATAACACCCTTCTACTTTTCAGCTGTTTTTACCAATTGTTTTGGTATAGCAATAAACAACTGGCCTACATGGAAAAGCTCCTACTCTTGGTTTTACTATTGCAGTTGATAATGATGGTACCAACCTGGACTGAGTCTCTTGTATTCACCAGGAGATAGTGAACCAAGTTGTTGCACACAAAAGGAGACCCTCTGGGAATCTGAGCAGATTCTTTTGCTCTTTCTGCTAAATGAAACTGGAAGCAGGATAGAACTGAGTGTACAGCAAACAATCTCCTGGTCTTGGATAATCTGTTGATGGGGTTGGAGGTCCAAGCTCTACTTAATATTGTGATAGTTTACACAAACATCTTAACTTCAAGAAAAAGGAAACAACATAAATTACTGTTTACTTATTTGTTTTATGTGTGAGGCTATGTCGTATTGCTCAGCCTGGACCACAAATTCTAAGCTTGGTTATCTTCTGTATCGACCTCTCAAACAGCTAGAACTAAAGTCACCTGGCTTAGAATGTATTTTTTTTTTACTGGATGCTACTGTCCAGGCAAACAGTAAGGTGTATGTGTATTTCCTGGACAGAGTATAGATTTGAGGTATATCTTTCTTGGACAAATGAATAGATTAATTTCTGGCTAATGTCTACCTGTCTTCTCAGGCAAGAGGATAAACCATCTGACTTGTATGGAGACATTTACCTGAAAGAGACTGAAAATTGAATTTTCTAGTCACAGTTGAAGAATAGACATAACATGCATAAGTAAAAGCACATTTATAGAACTTAGGTGAAAAATTCCAGATGTCCCAGAAATAATTTCATACATCATAAATTTTACCACCTGGAAGTTAGCAAATGAAATGTTTAATGATGGAGAAGTTTTCTAACCCGGTCCTTTTATTTAATTCCCTGTAGTGTTTTTTTTTTTTTAAATAATTCTAATTTCTAAGCTGCAAAACCAAATTTCATCACTTAATCTCAATATATTTTTCTTCTAGAGTGAAATAAATACAATAGTATTCAGAAAATAATCTCTAGTCTGTATTTGTGAGACTTTAAAGTAGCTGGTGTAGTGCCTGTATATTTGTGTATGAATATAATGTATTCATGTTAACTGTGTTTTCTAAAAGGTCAAGTTGTTAAAAAAATTACATACAGGTTTAAAATTATGACTGGGAAGTCATTGTGCACACCTTTAATTCCATTACATGTGAATTTCTGTGTTCAAGGCCAGTCTGTTCTGCAGAAAGAGTTCCAGGAAAGCCAGGGCTATACAGAAATACACTATGTCAAAAACAAAAACTGCCAAAATATATATTGCCAGTGATATAAAAGATATCCTATTTCCCATATTCTCAACAAAGCTGAGTCTATTACTAGTGCTTTTCTTTTTTGTAGTCTTGTCGATCAAAACTTATTTTAATATTTAATATCATTTTCTGGATGAGTCATGAAGCATTCTTTCTGTGCTTATTATAACATATGTTCTCTTTATTTTTGTCTTCATTCTGACCTTTTATTTTATGTATGTTTATCTGTATGAGTGTTTGCCTGCGTGTGTTTATATATACCATGTGTGTGCCTACGTCCACAGAGTCCAGAAGAGGTCACTGGGTCTCCTGGAAATGCAGGTATAGAAGGTTTTCACTGGCCTCATGGGTTCTGTGAAATGTACCTAGGTCCTCAACAAGAGCACCAAGTGTGCTTAACTATTCAGTCATCGCTACAGCCACAGTCCTTATTATTTTCCAATAAGAAGAACTTTATTATTGATCATTTGGATCTATCCATAAAAGCAGCTTGTTTATGCTGATATGCAACTATTTAAAAAAATTAGTTATGGATAATAAATACTGAACTGAAAACACTTAACATAAACTCCACGATATTATTATGTGTTAAGCTCTGAACTCTGCCATCTTTTAAGTATGAGAAACTGCCAAGAACTTATACAGAATCTACTATTGTTGAGAATCTTTTTCTTGTACTAAGAAATATCAGTTCTTTCGACCTTCATAAAAGGAAAGTGGAAATACAGATGAAATAGGAACATATTAAAAGATTAAATTTCATATCCTTACATATACAAGATAGAAAAGCAGCTGTCTATTGCTGATGCCAAGTAAAACTGAGCTATACTTAAAGTAAACTAAGACTAAATTTAATCATCTACTGCCTTCTATAAAAACTAAATATATTAAAATCTTTTAGTACAAAACAGAAATATAATATTTGTACATACAAAACATAAACAATACAAATATATATGATTATCCATAGCAAATTAATTAGAGAATTGAATTTTCTAGAGATAATAGATATACATCTAAAGGAAACTAAAGCTAAATATGACTTTAAATTTTAAGATTATACTCGTCATACAAAAATTCGGCAGGGATCTATTATTTTCATAATTATTATAACTAATTTTTATGCATATCCTTCAATTGTGTGTGTCACTTGCTTGTGTATTACTGGACTCGAGACAATATTTGTTTCAGTTTTTCTGCTAAAATATTTATGAATATACTGTTTTGTGGCAAGTCTGTTATTTTCCATATATGTTTTTAAAACTTGATAGTACAGCATTGTTCCCAGGATTCCATGATGATGGCATGATCTTCTTGAATGGGGCTCAATACTCTCTATGCCTTGAATGTGTCTACCACTAACCAGTCAAAGTCATGAAATCTGATCTAAAGAAAATGCTCTAGTTTGAAAATAAAGCATCATCTCTCAAGGATGTTCCTGAATGATGAGAAGAAGAAGAAGAAGAAGAAGAAGAAGAAGAAGAAGAAGAAGAAGAAGAAGAAGAAGAAGAAGAAGAAGAAGAAGAAGAAGAGGAGGAGGAGGAGGAGGAGGAGGAGGAGGAGGAGGAGGAGGAGGAGGAGGAGGAGGAGGAGGAGGAGGAGAAGAAGAGGCAGAGGAGGAGGAGGAGGAGGAGGAGAGAAAGAGGAAGAGGAAGAAGAAGAAGAGGAGGAGGAGGAGGAAGAAGAGGAGGAGGAGGAGGAGGGGGAGGAGGAGAAGGAGAAGGAGGAGAAGGAGAAGAAGAAGAAGAAGAAGAAGAAGAAGAAGAAGAAGAAGAAGAAGAAGAAGAAGAAGAAGAAGAAGAAGAAGAAGAAGAGATGCACACTTGGGAGTAAGTTTCACATCAAAATAATTGTACTGACAATCAGGCATGGATGAATTTGGAAGACTACATGCAAGGTGGACCTTCAGCTCCACCAGACTGTTCACTCTTCTAGGGACTCTTATAGTAAATACAAAATTTACAAAAAAACCCATAAATTTTAATGGAAGTATGGAATATGTTTGCATAATAGTAATGTCAGCCAA
This sequence comes from Arvicanthis niloticus, assembly GCF_011762505.2. Lineage (NCBI taxonomy): Eukaryota > Metazoa > Chordata > Mammalia > Rodentia > Muridae > Arvicanthis > Arvicanthis niloticus. The sequence goes on from NC_047660.1 coordinate 23,995,814, forward strand.
TCACTGACTCTACAAGGTAGACATTGCTACTGAGTCATTTTTAAGAAGAAGGAGGAGGTGGAAGTGGAGGAGAAGGAGAAGGCAGAGGAAAAGTAGAAGAAGAAAAGGAAAAGAAGAAAAGAAGAGGAAGAAGGAGGGGGAAGAGAAGAAGAGGAAGAGGAAGAAGAGAAAGAGGAGGAGAAGAAGGAGGAGGAGGAGGAGGAGGAGGAGGAGGAGGAGGAGGAGGAGGAGAAGAAGAAGAAGAAGAAGAAGAAGAAGAAGAAGAAGAAGAAGAAGAAGAAGAAGAAGAAGAAGAAGAAGAAGAAGAAGAAGTAGAAGACGAAGAAGAAGAAGTAGAAGTAGAAGTAGAAGAAGCAGCAGCAGCCATGGAAGCCAAGGTTTTTGCATAAGGATTAAAATCTTGGCTGTTTTGGAACATCTTGTGAATTCTATTTCTCAGGAGTATTTGAAAAAATAAAAATTCCATCTCATTTATGTTTCTTGTATTTTTCTTTTCTTATTGGATATTTTATTTATCTAAATTTCAGATGACATTACTTTTCCCCAATTTCCTCTCCCTAGAACACCCCCCCAATCCCATCCCCACTCCTCCTTTTTGCTTTTATACCATTTTAATGACATACAAGTGTGAAGGTCAGTTCTAGTTTGAGGAACAAAGTAATTTCAGCCAGCAATCTAAATATTAGGCTAGAACAAACAAGTAATTTCAGACAGGATTCTAAATTTTAGGCTAGAACAAGGAATTAGGCTTCAGACATGAAAATGACTTTGGGCTAGAACAGGGAAGTTGGCTCAGATATTTTGGTCATCCTGATAAGACCTTAGAAACAGGGATCACAGGAGTGATCACTGGACTTTGTTTATTTCCTTGCTTGTTCATTGACTGTTTGGGTTTATTGTCTTGCTTGTTCCTTAACTATTTGGATCTATTGTATTGCTAGTTCCTCATTTCTGTTTCTTACTTGGACATACTGCAAATTTTAGAGGAAGAAGCTACTAACATAATCTGTATGCCAGACTTCAAGTCACCCAGATTACTAAAATAGTGAGCTATAAAACAGATTAATTATGACTTTAAAAACATGCAAATATGTGAGAAAACCAGAATACTCACAGGAATGAAAAGGTTTGTGCTTGAGTAAGCCCACTGAGAGCAGGAACTCCAATGTGAATCAGACTACTTTAGAAAAATGGATCTCCAGAGACTAATTTCTTTCTAACTTGTCTCCACATCTGCTGGTTGTTGCCTTTCAGAGATCATTATGTTCTGTATTTAAAAACCTAACTGGAATTGCACTCTTATTATTATTACATTCATGCTTCATGTTAGCTATTGTGTTCAGCATCAACACATAGGAAGTTTAAGCAGGGACACTGAAAGTTCCAGGGCTTCTTTTTGCACACCTGACTCTCCTCCCTTTTTCCCTCCCCCAGCCCTCTTTTTCCCAGGTCCCTCTCTCCCTCTACCTCCTGTAATTATTTTGTTCCCCCTTTTAAGTAGGACTAAAGCATCCACACTTTTGTCTTCCTTCTTCTTGAGCTTCATATGGTCTGAGAGTTGTATTGTGGGTATTCTGAGCTTTTGAGTTAATATTTTCTTATCAGTGAGTGCATACTATGTGTGTCCTTTTGTATCTGGGTTACTTCACTTAGGATGATATTTTCTAGTTGTATCCATTTGCCTAAGAATTTTATGAGGTCATTGATTTAGTAGATGGATAGTACTCTATTGTGTAAATGTACCACATTTTCTATATCCATTCTTCCACTGAGGCACATGTGGGTTATTTCCAGTATCTGTCTATATAAGGCTGCTAGGAACACAGCGGAGCACGTGTCCCTGTTGTATGTTGGATCATCTTTTGGGCATATGCCCAGGAGTGGGATAGTTGGGACTTCAGGTAGATCTATTTCTAATTATCTGAGGATCTGCCAGATTGTTTTCCAAAGTGGTTTTACCAGCTTGCAATCCCAGCAGCAATGGAAAAGTGTTCCTCTTTCTCCACTCTAATTGGTGTGAGGTGGAATCTCAGGGTTGTTTTGATTTGCATTTCACTGATGACTAAGGATGTTGAACTTTTCTTTAGGTGCTTTTGGGACATTCGAGTTTCCTCAGTTGAGAATTCTCTGTTTAGCGTTGTTTCACATTTTTAATAGGGTTATTTGGTTCTCTGGAGTCTAACTTCTTGAGTTCTTTGTTTATTTTGGATATTAGCTCTCTATTGGATGTAGGGTTGGTAAAGATCTTTTCCTAATCTGTAGGTTGCTGCAGGATCAGGTATGGGAAGAGACAGGAGAGAAGTCCAAAGTGTCAGGAAAATTAATAGAAATATGTAGCAGTGGGGGGGGGGGCGTGGGGACTAAGGGAGCCACTAGAATGTCCCAGATACCAGGGAAACAAGAGGTTCCCAGGACCCAACAGGAATGACATTAGCTGCAATAGTCAACAAAGGGGACATAAAACTTGTAGAGACCACTTCCATTAGGTAGGCACAACCCCCAATTGAGGATGGGGCCACCCACCAATCTCAAATTTTTTAACCCAGAATCGTTTCTGTCTAAAGGAAACAAAACAGATATATCAGAAACTGAGGGAAAGGCCCCACCTAGGGATACATCCATCTGCAGACACCAAGCCCAGACACTACTGCAGTTGCCAAGAAGCACTTGCTGACTAGAGCCTGGTATAGCTGTCTGGGGAGGCTCTGGCAGCACCTGACTAATACAGATGTGCATCTACACATAGCAAATCATTGGAATGAGCCCTGGGACCCCAGTGGAGGAGCTAGGGGAAGTACTGAAGGAGCTGAATGGAATTGTAACCCCATAGAAAGAACAATATCAACTAACTGGAACCACCCACCCCTACCCCCAGAGCTCCCAGCAACTAAATCACCAATCAAAGAGGGATCCATAGCTTCAGATACATATGTAGTAGAGGATGACCTTATCTGCCATCAATGGGAGGGGAGGCTCTTGGTCCTGTGGAGACTTGATGCCTCAACCTAGAGTTGTCGTAGAACAGTGAGATTAGAGTTGGGGAGTGGGTGGAGGAGCATGCTCATAAAGGCAAAGGTAGGGATGGGATGGGGGTTTTGTGGGGGGAGAACAGAAGGGAGACATTTGAAATGTAAATGAATAAAGTGACCATTAATAAAAAAATGAAGTTCCATAGATGAATTCATGGATTTTCTGTACTGTTACATTAACTTACTATTTTGTATCATATTGACAACTAAGTCAGTTCATTTGACAATAAGTGAATGAAAATATAAAAAAGAGAATAATATACATTCCCAAATCTTGCTAATTCTGAGTCTTTTAAAAACTAACACTGTCCTGTTTTCCTTCCATGGTTATCAACTTGTTTATAATATGAGCTGTTATGAATTTTATAATAAAGAGGAATCAAAGCAAGAAAGGGAAAGCAAAAAAAAAAAAGGGTATGTTTTTACAGTTCTCAAGTGGTGGGTTGCAACCTCTTTGCAAGGTCACATGTGAGATATCCTGCATATAAAATAGTTATATTATGATTTATAACAATAGAAAAGTTACAGTTATGAGGTAACAACAAGATAATTTTATGATTGAGGGTCACTACAACATGAGGAACAATATTAAATGGTCACAGCCTTCTCTAAAGCAGTTTCCATGTATTCATGTTGTTCTGATTGAGACTTAGGTTATGAAAAAAGTAGTAAACCGTCACTGTTTTCTTTTATCCCTCTGTGTTACAGACCATCAATGGGTGCTCAATCTGATAGTGAAGCGGACCCAAATGAAGGATGCTATGTTCTTGTTGTGACAAGCATTTGAAGAGCACAAAGGCTGAGATATGGGTATAAGCAAAATATCCCTTCATGATTTTATATCAGAACAAGTGTCAAAAAGACGCAGTCACTCATGGGCTCCTGTGTTCATATTCAGGCCAGTCTATAATGGAGGAGTAAAGAGGCTGGATTAGACACCTGATATTCTAACTGTTGTATATTCAGAAACAAACTAAGTCATAGGCCTCAGCCACACAAAAAATTTTTAAATCTCTTGGTTGCAAGTAAATAGAGTAATACAAGCATGATGCCTTAACGGGCTCCAAATCTTCAACTCAGGCAACAAAGGAGAAGCAGCCATTTTAACGGGTGCTTTGTGACTGCAAGTTTATTAAATAGAAAGACTGGCAATCCCCAGTAAAAGAAGACTGTCCATCCAATTAAATTACAGAATATTAAAAAGGTCAGAGCAATATAGAAGTCCTCTAATTCATAGAAAACACTAAAATTCTGATTTCTCATACTCCTGACAAAGATTGCCATTGCAATTTGAAAAGGGTAAAATATTTATCTAGTCCTGTGACAGAGATTGAAACAAGGATGTGACTGGTCACGAATATAACCTTGCAAAGATAACCCCACAAACGTAATGTGAAAAACATTTTTTTTTTTTTTAAAGACTGAACTGATGCACTGTTTCTTTGTCTTTGAGAGAAGGATCACAGATGCTGGTTACAGAAAAATCATTGACTTTACCCTGTTAAAATGTGTTTAGTCATTATTCCTGCCTGTCTAGCTTCATATTACATGACTTGTAAGGTCTCCATGAGTTTCAGTAGCATGTGAGCATTCATTCTTAATCTGTGTGCACTGTGGAGAAGCATGTGCTTTCCTGGTACTATTTAGTTCACTTTGTATGTTGTGTAAGACATCCAAGAATAGGTACCCTGCCTGTGAGTCACATCCTTTAAAGGATGTGAAACATAAACTGCAGCCTTTGCACAATAATGCTGTGGCTTTGTTTGTAATAAACATTTAAAATGACCGACTTTCTCATAAATACACTAAGTAGGATGATCTATGAGATTTCTAATTTATTCTTGTTTAAAATTTAACCATGCTTTTTTAAAGCATATCAATTTTGTTAATACCATGTAATTAAAACATGTCAGTGCACAGCAAGTTTTAGTCTAAATTAATGACTATGAGAATTATTTTAATTAAATAACCAATTATAGAAAAATCGCAAGCATGAGAGCTGACATTTAAATGAATTTCATTTAAATTGCTTCTTAACATTGTCCCATCTAGGACACTAATGCAAAATGAACTATTGTATCAACTTAGATTATCACTATTTTTGTATGCACATAATGTATTCACATTCAATCACTGGAACAGAGCAGAATATTTGGTATTGATCTAAAACTTCTATTAATAAAAACCCAACAGAATGAGCTCAAGTAAAAACAAACCATCTTTCTTTTCTCCTCTTTTTTTTTTTTTTTTAATGTGCTTTGATGAATGCCATTGTAATTCTCACAGAAAGTATGCTTGTGCATTTGGGAACTCAGAGATTTGAGACTCCATTTTTAGGTGTGTATATGTGAGACTATATAAAAGCCAGCTAATATATATATATATTTAATATATATTTATTATATATTTTTATATAATAAATATATATTATATAAAATATAATATATATATAATATTTTAAAATATATATATTATTATATATATTTATTATATATATAAAATATATATATATATAATATATATATATATATTTCCAAATGTGCTGGTGTAGCATATGCCACTTGAACAATTCAAGTCCCATATCAGAAGAAGGGGTCACCTATTCTATGACATTACAGCTGGATATCAGTCCATGTATTTATTTTTTTTACGTAGTACAAACATTACAATGTCATTTTCTGAACATAAATAACTTATTGCTACTTACTGTTTTATGATTTAACGCAGCTACTCTTCCACAAGTCAGGATTTGTAAAAGTAACTAATTTATTACAGCTTTCTCCACTAAAACTCCTTGACTTTATAAAGCTGTTTCATAGAGAAGAATGCCTGAGAAAAGAAAAACAAAAAAAGAAAAAATTTCCCAATGATGCTTTTCTAACAGCAAAATGCAAGCACAGAAGGAACTGTAGAAAGAGCTAAAGCTTCTTCCATAGATTAAATGAAGTTGAGAACATTTGGGTTCCTTGTGAAACTATCAGTGGATTAAACTAGAGGCATTTTATTCAGGCACAGCATTCTCCTTTTGTTTACGATATAGCTTGATTCACAACCCGTGATTCACAGCAGATCATTGATACTTTTTAAACTTGATTTTTCTAACATGGGCTTTATACACTGAGTTAAGGGGGAGTCATACTTCGAAGTATGTAATCTGAAATAAAAGGCACTTTCTGCATATCATCTGAAACAAAACAGAAGCTTATTTATCTTTGATTAGTTAATTGTTTGTCATCAGCAAGTGCTCCAGTATGTGTTTAATTATCATGTTCCTATTCACAGACTTTACTTTTTTTATCATCACAAAAATATTTAACATCAAAAATAATTTAGAATCTTCTTCTACATATTTCACCTTGCTATCTCTTTAAAAATAAAGAGGGAAAGAAAAGGCTGTTGCATTTGTTGTTCATTGATTAACCAGTAATGTTATGTATAAATAATGTATCTGACAGTATGGCAGCCCACTTGGGACATTATGCCATTTACTACAAAATAGGATGCAACATACAACAGAGCAGTGAGAACAAATTAAACATCTTTCCTTGGTAACTTTAGCATTTTTATTAGGTGATAAACATCACAGTGAGAGGAAAGCAGATGTAGTTATTTCAGTAATATTAACCTTAATCGAAAGCTAACTTGACGTATAGTGTAATACTTTTACATTATAAAATTTTGTCCAATAACAATGGAAACCAAATTTTCCAAGGTCATTACGAGATGATATCTCTAAAAATTAATGACCGTCTTGTATAAAATTTCATTTATAGCTACTGAATTATATTATTAGTATTGATGAAAAAAATTAAGCATAAATCTAGAGACTTATAAGAGTGAAAAATGCCCAAGTATTTTTGGTGTTGTATTTTTCTTGCCATATAAAATATGTCCTGTAGTGCACTTGACACCAAGTGAAATTTGTTCTTTGAGAGCTGCATGCACACAATCTCCAAACTCCTGTTTAGAAGAAATTGAAGAATGAATAAAATTAAGAGAATATAAGTGTAATTATTCATCAATAACTATTTTTACTTTTTTTCTTATTTTATTCCATCATTTACTCACAGGGGTAGAGACTTAAAAAAAAAATACCCAGTCCTTAAACAAATTAGCAATTGACAATTGAGTGGTTAAGAGCTATTATAGTGAATTTAATCAGTATGTTCATACTACCTTCACCCCATCCCTTTTCTCCTTACCATTGAGAATAATGTGTTCTCACATGGTGGCAGACCCTGTGTTTGGAGCTTCAGCATGCCATAGGAAGATTGTGCTGTAAATCACTCTTACAAAAGATAGAAACAAGAAATAACAAATATACATAGTGGTAATGCTATAAGGACAAGCATATCATGAAATAAAAGGTAAAGAAGGTTGATGGAAGTAAAAGAGGAGAGTGGATGTTTGTAAAAGTCATTGGCAGAGTAGGCTTCATTGGGAAGGGCCATCTTGGTTTTGGACCTGAGGACATTTGGCGAAAGACTGAAGGAGATAAGACCTTGGCTTTACCTGAGAAGTAGGGCAGAAGAAATAACAATACAAGGTACATGAATGTGATTCTGTCTGTGGATACCTGAGGTAAAGTAATGAAGGCAATTAGAATAGAACAAGGAAAATTAGGGCAAAGGAGAATTCTTACAGGAGCTATGACAAATCACACAGGGTCTAGTTATCCATTGTGAGGAAGTAGGCCATTGTAAGAAAGGGAAGCTACCACAGGGTAGTAAGCATTGTTAAAAGCATCATAAAAGTATTTCATAGGACCACTCTGACTTTTGCATTGGTAATTGACTTGACCAGATTAAGAATATATTCATCTCTCTGGATCACCACAACAAAATATCTGAAACTGGGTGGCTTATTCATCAGAAACATTATAGTTTTGAAGGCCAGAAAGCAAAAATCAAGTGCTTTGATCAGTTAGTTTCTGGTGAGGTCTTTCTAATGTATGCATATGTACTCTTTCCTGTGTTCTCTCAAGGCCTTCTGCTATGTGCACACTGCCTGAATGCCTTTCACCTGGAAGACTTTTACTTCTACTTGATTATAGATAGGCCCATCCTAGGGATATGACTATTCTTATTTATACCTTTAAAGGGCCCTATCTTAAATAAAGTCACATTGGTGGTTCAAGCCCTAGCATATGATTTTTGCAGGAACATATGTCAGTCCATAATAGTAAGTTTTTAAAAAGAGGCTGACTAATACTATCACAGTGAATTAAGGAAGAAATGCTGTTAACCCAGATCAAAATTGGTGGTAATGGAAGTGGTTAAAAGTGATAAACTCTAGTAATATTTTTAATGATAAATTTTAATTTTTCTGATTCATTGGACATGAGTCAAGTTTGAAAAAGTTAAGATATAGCTAACTACAATGTCTTTGGCTTAAGGAACTACAAGAATAGAGTCGCTATCCTTTGAGATAGATTTAAATGCTATGGAAAGAGATTTGGGGCAAAAGACCATTAAGGGATCATAATTAGAGATATGGAGCTAGAGATTCTTGTTAAATGGACTAGTGAATATGTCAAGGAAACAGGTGGACATGTCAGTCTAGTAAGATATTTAGGTTAGGCATGGGAATCTGGAAATGTTTGACATTTAGAACACTGTAGAGGAGTAAGAAAAAAGAAAATCGAGAAATGTTTGTAAATGATAAATGGATGGATCTACATTGCTGTGTTCTATATTCTAAACAGTGTGGAAAGAAGGATTAGCAAAGCGTACGAGAATGTGATGAGGAAAAAGCTAGTTAAAGGTACGAAGCCAACAACAAACAGCACAGCTAAGAAGAAAGAGGATTCGATGCTGTAAAATACTGCTTAAAGCAATAGTTCTCAACTTGTGAGGCACAACCACAGGGTTTGCCTATGATCACTGGAAGACAAAGATATTTACACTGTGATTCACAACAGTAGAAGAATTACAGCTATAAAGTAGCAACAAAAATAATTTTATATTTGAGGAACCATATTTGAGGGTCACAGCATCAGGAAGGTTAAGAACCTCTGGTTTAGAAGATTAGCAATGACCATAGGATTTACTCCAATAGATGTTTTTCAGGTTAATTCTCCTAGATGAAGTCAAATTAGATAGAATGTGAGGAGAGACATCAGGCACTAAAACCATATAACTGTTCTGAAGAGTTTTTTTCCTTGAATCTGAGAACTGCAATGGCTGATGAGGTCAAAAAAAGTGTTAATAGAAGGCTGTGGTTTTAGAGCAAGAGAAATTTTATCAGGTTTATGTTCTAATAGCCAGGATCTAGGAGTGGGGCTGGGGGGGGGGCGGGTGCACACAGATGATGACAAAAAAGCTTGCTTGTTCTAGATGATGTGAAGAGAATGTGTGTAGGAATGGATGGAGGGTTCATTTTAGATAGAAGGTCTGCATACATAACCTGCAGAAAAGCAGAGCCCGTGTACCCAGGGGCATGGGCAATGTGATGAAATCAAAGAAGCTTTCTTTTCCCTCTGATTCATGTTCTCACGAATTTGACACTGTGAGTACATATTCTATCTGTAATGAAGGATACTTAGTTTTCTAGGCCTTGGAGCCTAAGAAGATCTACACAGGTTGGCCTCATAAAGGAAGATGCCAGCGTGGTAAGAGATGTGAGCAGGTAGAAGGAAGCATGCCTTAGAGGAGATACTTCCTTAGATTTGCATAACAGATTGCTGTTCACAAAACACTGCTTTTTATAGTTTATCATTTTGTACCAATGGGGGGCTATTATTACTGTGGATCTTTATTATTATAATGGTGATAACAGTTCCCTTGTCCAATATAGTCTGAGAGCTCCAGAGAGTTTCATGTGTCAGCAAATGTAATGACAAAGGCAAAAGGACTCCAAGAAGACATTTTAAAGGCATCTTCAAGAGACAGTGCTGAGCAGCTAAACTTTTAACCACCTGACTTTAGAGGCCGAGAAGTTGCCAAGACAGGATGCAGAATAAAGGCTTGGGAGTGACACGCATGGCTTCTTATTCTGGGATTCAGCTACAGCAGTGACTCATTTAAAACAAAAATCACTTTCCAAATTTTTATATTTATTTATTTTCTCATTGTCCCCCTATTAGTCACTTTTTGTCACGATTATTACAAAAGGCCACTTAAGGAAAGAAAGAGGCTTTTTTTTTTCTCCCCCAGTAAGAGGACAGTATAACAATACTGGGGATGCCTTGGCAACAGGAACTGGGGACAGGGACAGCTGGTTACATTGTGCCCACAGTCAGGAGCAGAGAGATGAATGCTAGGAATCAGCTTACTTCCTTTTTATTTGGTCAAGGACAACTGTCTGTGGGGTGCTGGGTCAGGACCCCAGGGATTCTTCCCTTCTTGGTTTGCAGATCTAGAAACCCCCTTACAGACATTTACAGACACGCTCAGTTTTCCTGTCTTCTAAGGGATTCCATATCTAGTCAAGTTGACATCTTCTAAAATGTCTTAATTTAAAAAGAGAAGAGTTACAATAACTGCCACAGATGCCGCTTTTATCTCCTCAGAGGAATGGGTGAGATAAGAGCCACACCCATGCTTTATACACAGCTTGGGCTGAGCCCAGAGGGTTTCTATTTATCCCTCTGCCTAGACTTGGAAAATTCTAGCTTCCACACAATCTAATTTTCTGTAAGTCCAGGCCTTGAAGGTTTCAGCTTTCAGCCTTTGTCTCCGAACCAAGGGTTAGAATGTTTCATCCTCCGAGATTCACTGCTGAATAAACTCTCATTTTCTAGCTCTTTCTGAATTCTGGTTGGCTGGTTTAACTTAGCTGTTCTGGCTCAAACTCCTCTCTAAGATGGAAGTGGGCTTCTCTTGGTTTCTGACTGAATTGCTCTGCTTGGAAAAACTTCCTCTGACCTAATTGCTCCATACTGAAAGTCACCAAAATGAACTGCCTCTCTCCCTGAACTGTTCCTGAGTTGTCTCTCTTTCCTGTCTGTTCTCCTGAGAGTTGGGCATAGTCTATCTCTGACTCATTCTGTCAAATCTTTTTCTAATTCACCACAGTCAAATTGAGTCTGCTCCTCAATTAGCTGCCACTGTTTAGGATTAAAGACGAATACTAAGGGCATTCCTGTAATATAACACAGACCTAGAAGGTCTTTGGATGTGGTCTCTTGCCAGAGCCGCCATGTTGCTGGATCAAAATTACTCTGCAACTGCAACATAGTAAGAATAAATATTAATAACAATCTATAAGCTCAATCACTTTCCAGAAAAAAAATCACTCAGTGCATTGATTCATCGTATAAAAGAATTTTTCACCTTTGGAGTAACTGGTCTCTTCTTTGCACTTGGCTCAGGTTTGCTTTGTCAATGATGATAATGTTCGTTGGCTCTACTCCTAGATGACGAGAATTCCTACTTGTGTGATACTCTTCCATGTGTCAAATGAATTAGCATTACTATGTTCTTCAATATTTGAATCCTTAGTAGCTAGGGTAGCCAGGTGATGAAGTGCCCATAATTGTCATGTACAATCTGGCTCTGCCTAAGCATGACTTCAGGAAGGACTGGTAATGAATCTGGAGTTCTAGAAGAAGGTGAAAAGCTCCCAACTGTCAGTTGGAAGTAAAACCTTGTGATTTTTTTTTTTTTAAATACAGTGTTAAATTTTCAAATAGTAAGTTTGAGTATCAATCCAAACCATTATGCTTCCCATAGAAGATAAGTAAACAAACAAATTACTCAGAATGCAATGCATTGAAAGATATGTCTAATTTAAATTGAGCTAAGATGTGAAATTTACACAATCAAAGAGTGGCATGGTGATTCCCACTGTTACTAAATACATTCATGCACAATTTTCTATCTGCCACAATGTATACTCAAGAAATATAACTACATGGGGTGATGAATATATTCATTGTCTTGACTGTGGTGGTCATGTCATAATACAGCCTATCAAATTATCCACTTGCACATACTAGGTACATAAAATAAAATTTAACACAGGAATAAATTAAATTTATAACATTGTTATAAATGGCATACTATTTTATATTAAATGGCTTTACTCCTCTTATACTTCTTGTAATATAATTTTTGCCCGAAAAAAACCCAGATGTTTTATCAGTTATTGTCCTCCTTATTGCTGTGAAAAGACACCATGACCAAGGTAACTTATAAAAGAAAACATTCATTAGGACTCATGGTTCCAGAGGGTTAGAGTCTGTGATCATAATGAAGGGGGAGCATGGCAGAGGCAAAAGGAAAGAGAAAGAGAGAGCTGAATGGAAACAAAGGGCCTAAAATTCCACTCCCAGTGATGCATTGCTTTTAATAAGGCCACACCCACCTCTGAATTCTTTCCAAATAATTTCAACCAACTAGGGACCAAATATTTACACATATGAGTGTATGGAGGATGCTATCATTCAAACCACCACATCCAACACATCACTAATGCATGTACCTACAGAGAGAAGGGTTGGATAATTTTATATCTTTGCAATCAAATTTATAGTCTATGTACTATGAGAAATATTAAGTAATTGATATAACCTAAAATAATATTTTAAACCTTTTGAATAATAAAATTAACCCCAAATGTGATTATATAATTAGATGCAGAGAATGCCTTTGACAAAATTGAACTTTCCTTCATGATAAAAGTCCTGGAGAGACTAGGGGAATGAGGGACATACCCCAGTATAATAAAGGCAACCTTCAACAGTCCCACAGCCAACACCAATCTAAACGGAAAGAAACTCAAGCCATTTCCATTAAAATCTTATCTCTTCAAGCATAAGAAAGATACTTCTTTTACAGTGTATAGTTCTGAATTAATTCTTCTTTGCATTATTTTTACACACATATTTATAGTTTATGCTGTTTAGCTGCAAATTTAGACAGCTTTAAAGGAAAGGGAGACTTATCTGCAAATTAAATCATCCTTACACTTAACTTCTTTGCTGATAACTATTCCTATTGGGATTATAGATTCTGAAAGTCCAAGTGCTGATGGAGAGCAGCCTCCAGCTAATTCATAGTAGACTAATGAAACCAAAAGGAAGTCAGAGACATGCTCACACAGACTATCTTTAGAACAGACACCATAAAATAAACATAGTGTATTGTGTTTTGCAGAAAGAGGCAGAATTTGATGTTTTCTCACCATCCTTTCAGCATTTCTACCTTGTGTTCCATTTGTCTTTCATCAACAACTGACAGAATCTAACATATGTTCCACATACATATGTCATACATAGCCAATGTGGCTTCTTCATGATGGGGTGTAGTTTTTTATTCTACCACTTGATGGCAGTTAGGGTAAAACCCAGTTAAGGGAGGGACAAAGAAAATCCCCAAGTGCTGAGCAGGGCCCCCAGAACTGTATCCCCTCCTCATCCTTCACACTAGCTATTCAGAAGTAAGAGGTCAGCTAAACATGTGGCAATGCTAAGGTGAAGTTGCTCACTCACGAGAGGAGAAAGTCAGTGTCTAGGAAACAGGAAGAGAAATGCAAAGACAAGGTGACAAATGTCATAAAGTTGAACAGAACAGGTTTGAATGCAGCTACAGGTCATGACAAAATATCCATAGTGAAATAACCACCCTTAGGCATTCTGCTTCCAAGTGTCCTTGTGGAGTAGCCATATAGAGAGGCCATACACACACTACTCACACGTACGCTTATACATTGTGATATCTTTATATCTTTATACAACTTTAACAATACTCTTTTTTTCAAAAACTCTCTTTGCTGTCAGGTCAAAGTGTTTTAACGTATTAGGTTTTCTCAATTGTATCTTGAGACTGATTTCTTCACCATCACACATATATACAAATGTTAATGGGTATTTTGTCTTCTAATCCTCAGAAGTAAGAAAAAGAAGTTAGCCTGAGCAACATCAAACAAACATGTGGGCCTTACCTTTAAAAAGGTAATTATGAAGCAATTATGAAGCTATGAAAATATAAGGTGTTTCTCTTTACTCACATTTCTCTTGGCTTATCACTGATATTTTAATTTGTTATTTTAAAATCAAAGAAATAGCATAATAAAATTTAAATTGTTAACAAACACCTATAATTTATTATTTTTTTACATGGTAAGTTTAGTTTTCTTTTATTTAAAATAATAAGATGTATTTGAAAAGTATGGGGGGTTGGGAAGAGTAGAAGGAAGAAGAGAAAGGGAAAAATTATGTAAATACAGTGCTCATATATGAAATTCTCAAAAAGGAATCCAGTTTTTTAAAATGTTCAACAGATTAACTAGCATTTTACAATATGAAAATAAATATGACCTATAATTATGTTGAAGGACATTTTAACTCACTACAAACTTTGAAGTTTAAAATGAAATCAATAAAAATTATTTTACCCAGCATACTAACAAAAATCACAATAACGTTTTATAATTCAAAGTATTTCTAAGAACAAGAAAATGGATTGTCAGAAGCTAAGTCAGCAGAGCCAGGGGGACACTGCTTTTTATTTCTTTTATTATTATTATTATTATTATTATTATTATTATTATTATTATTAAATCATAATTTTTACTTTTTAACACAGGGGTTATAAACAGGAAAATTCAGGATGTGGGAAAGGGGATGACACAGGAGCATAGGTGTTCAGGGAGAGTACAGATATCTTTCAGAACATGGTATCAGCTGGGTGAAGGTTCGGGGGTCAGGTCACTATGACTCTGCCTATGATTCACTCGTCTTTATCTAATTTGGTACTATCCACCAAGGCTGCCTATTTACAAGGTCTATGACTACTCAGGCTGGTAGATTTCCACAAAAGTTGCCTGTTTACAATAGTTTATAAACATCTGTTTCAGTGTTTTTCCATAGAGACCCAAGACTTTGTGTTAGCAGGCACGTATGTCAGGCCTATTGCTGATTTTAGGCTTATGGCTGATTTTAGACCTTCAGTGTATAAGCAGGGCTGCCCCTGACATCTCCTCCCTTCTCCAAGTATAGAAGGGCTGTGGCGATTCTAATCTTGCCAAGGCGGGGATAAAGGCCTGACCTCCTGTAATTAAAGGGGACCTTGTAATGGCTCCAGTCCTCCTGTCATTGTCCAGTGAGGCATGAGGGCCATATCCATCCCGATGTCTTTTTCCTGGAGAGGGGATACTTTTGACATCAACCCCTATGCAGTCAGGCTTGTCTCTCAGGGAACCCAGAAACATATTTTTAATTTTTATTTATATTTCCTTGCAATGCTTAGCCTCGCAGCCTAAGCAAGAATTCAGATCGCTAGACAGAGGGGGTTCTGGGTGGCCCCACTCTGCTTGGTCTAGGGGCAGAAGTCCCGGTGGAGATGGAACTTGGGAGCACCCTGGATAGAGTAACATCCTTATCTAGAGTCCTGTGGTCCTCCATAGCTAACTTATGATAATATATCTGAATAGATTTTGCTATCAGATTATCTATCTGTTGTTTCACAAAGTTAGTCGGCCTATTTAAGGCCCAGGGACCAAAGGAAATAAGCAAAAATAACCTAATTAATGGTCCCAAGATGGAAGGAAGTAGGGTTAACAATCATGGAGAGGTTGAAGACCAATTCTTCTACAAGCTCTCATTTTTCTCTTTTTCTCTCTGTCTTTTCTCAAGACCTTCTCTGGCCTTTTTCATGTTCTCTTTAATCATCCCTGTTTTGTTTATGTAAAAGCAACATTCTTCTTTAATGAATGTACACAGTCTAGAGCTGTACACAGTCTTTTCTATTGTAAAAGAGAAAATCAAATCCAATAAAGTTCTTTGCAATTTTTGGGGATCACATCAGACAGCGAAATGAGGGATTTCTTCAGATTAGTGATGTCAGTCTATAGCTGTTTGATGTCCTTGTCAAAGGCCCATTGGAGGTCTGAGTAATATAAGTCCAGAGGCCAGCATCAGGATTAGAACTCCTAACAGCAGACATCACGGGTGATTAATTTTTACCTGGAAAGGAAAAAAGAAGGGAATTCTCAGGGAAATTCTCTTCCCTGGATGTCAATTGTTATTCATCTTATTTATAATTGGGCCTGGTTTTGTGGGGGTATCTATTTAATTCATTAATCTTTTTGGTGGCCATTTAGCTGTGCCTTCTGTGGTATCAAACAGGCATAAGTTTAGTTTTCAATACAAATCTGAAAGCATTTCTATGATGTCTATGAAATTATACAATGATTACTTAGTCCTTTATATCTGATAATCTATGTCCTTTGTGCTTTTTTCTGTATCAGAATCTACTCTTGCTTGGAATAGATGAAATAACACATTGACGATGTCACCACTTACTCAGTAGGATCTATAGCAAGCCCTCTTGGTACTTGATTTTGGTCTTCTTGAACTCTCATGTACTGACAGGTCTTGGAGTACGGGGCTGAGAGGGCACCATGAGATCTGCATAAAAGTCTATAAAAATGAGCTGCAGAGATATCATATCAGTAAAGCATGCTTGGAAAAAGCCTGGAACTTTGAATTCGATTTCCAGAATGAACAGAAGAGCAAACTAAGAACAGAAGCCATACATGTAATTAGAACACTGTGTCAGCAGACACAGGCTCACATATCTTTCAGCCTTAGCTTATATGGAAATCTCTAAACCAGTATGAGACCCTTTCTCAAGCAAATAGGAAGGTGGTGCCTGAAAAAGGAACTTGATTACGGCTTCTACATGCTTGTACTTACATGTGTCTTTTGATAGGCATGTGCACATTGCGCCCTCTCACACACACACGAACAAATGGGGGTAAGAATGGTTGATTTCCATACTGTAGATATATATTCTCTCATTATTCATGTATCTCGTTGTCCCATTAGACTTTAACCAAAAACACAAGCTCAAAGAGAAAATAATTGAAAAAATTTGTGGGAGAAATAGCAGAGCGTTAGGCTAAGCATGGCATCTTCTGAGCATAAAGAGTTAGTGAGTAGAGTTTACAGCTGTGAAGACTTTGTGACTTAGATCTTGTTAATAGTGCTCAATTATTTGAAGCCCATTTGGGGCACACACATTGGTACATGATAACCGAGTAGCTGCTATAAATAAACATCACTGACCAGCCTCAAAATCTTCCCTCCATTTTGTTGAAAGTCAAGAATTGGAACTGACTTTGATTTTGAAGGCTTTTTACATAGCAGTTGCTGAAAACATTGTCTTTCTGGGGGCACATACAAAGACACTACCTCTAATCATTCACCTGCTTGGTACCTTGGCAGCCTTCAGACCTGAGGCAATGGATAGAAGCAACGAGATCCAGGCATTCTTTTGTAAAGCTAGCTAATGAAAGGGAAAGCAATGGCCAGGAGTCATTCCTCCATTAACATGTCAACTATAGAAAGTACTTTGTGTAAAAGTACAATCCAGAGATTGACTTCCTTAAGGCATGGTTAGGCAACCCACATTTGGGTACCCAGAAAGACTTTACATGATGCCAGGGTACTCATAGGCTTGGTCAGGAGAGTTTAAACAGCTCTGATATTCATTAAAAGGCAATGAAAATGAATTTTAACTTGCGTTAATTTTGTACAGAGTTGTCAATGAAACATTCCTGATTTGATCAAGAGAACTCAAATACAATGAACCCTTGCAGAAAGAACGAACTATTGTCTTTTAGACAATATTATTATAAGGTTATTAGACATATTATATGTTATAATTTATAACATAAATATAATATTATATTATAAGACATATTCTGATACTTTATCCTTACAAAATAACCCCAGAGAATGTAGCTAAGGAAGTTTGATGTCTACTGAATTCTCAGAAAGAAAATTTCTATTTTTCTTGGCTTAACAATATACATGTGTTTTCTTTATCTTTCAGCTTGGAATTGTTTTTTAATTAAACACAAGTTTTCCCATGTATGTCATCTGAGGTTGTTTTCCTCTAAAATATGCTTAATTTATAATGTGTTTTGTTCATTTTTCAGCCTTCTTTATACATGCTAATACTTTTAGTCCTTTTTTT
Source organism: Arvicanthis niloticus (assembly GCF_011762505.2). Taxonomy (NCBI): domain Eukaryota; kingdom Metazoa; phylum Chordata; class Mammalia; order Rodentia; family Muridae; genus Arvicanthis; species Arvicanthis niloticus. The sequence goes on from NC_047660.1 coordinate 24,013,767, forward strand.
TTTTTGCTTCATCAGCAATTTCTATAAAGGCATTTTAGGAAAGTTATTTAAAATATCCCTAGTATTTTACTTCATAGCACTGCTGGAAAACAAATGTCGACCTTTTAAATTTGTAATTTTCATTTATTTAAAAGAAGAGATTATAGAGACGAATGAAAAGCAAAACATTTTTATTGATGAATTAATTTACTTTACATACCTATGAAGGCCCTTTGCTCCCCCTCTCCTTCCAATTCCACTCTTATAAATTCCTCCCACATTACTCTTCCTCTTCTCCTCAGAGAAGTGGAAACCCCTCTCAGGTATCAGCCCCACCTTGTGCCATCCTGTTGCAGCAGGACTAACTTCATCCTTTCCCACTGAGGCCCAACAGGTAGTTCAGTTAGGGTAAAGGGATGCAATAGCAGGCAACAGAGTCAGAGATAGACTTGGCTCCAATTGTTAAGAGGACCCACATGAAGACCATAGTTCACATCTGCTACAAGTGTGTAGAGGGGCTAGATCTAGTCCCTTCATGCTCTTTGGTTGGTGGTTCAGTCTCTATGAGACCTCATGGGTCGAGGTTAGCTGACTCTGTAGGTCTTCTTGTAGTGCCCTTGATCCCTCTGGCTTGCTCAATTCTATTCTCCACTCTAACAGAAGACTCCCCCAGGTCCATCTGATGTTTGGCTGTGGGTCTCTGCATCTGTTTTCATCCACTCTCAGTGAATCCTCTCAGGATATAGTTATGTTACCTGAAAACATAACAGAGTATCATTAATGGTGTCAAGGGGTTGGCACTCTCACATGGGGTTCATCTCAAGTTATGTCAGTCACTGGTTGGCAGTTCCCTCATTCTCTGCTCTAACTTTATCCCTGCTCATCCTTAGGCAGAACAAATTTTGGGTTGGAGGTTTTATGGGTAAGCTGGTATCCCGTCCCTCTATAGAAGTCATGCCTGGCTACCATGGAGGTAGGTTACATGAAGGTAACCACTTCAGGTCCCATAATCTCAACTGGTAGGAGTCTTAGCTAGGGTCCCCCACCCCTTAGCCTCCCCGACATATGTCTCTAGTCTCAGAGGTGTTTCACCCACATTGATTTCTATTCTCTCTTTCAGTCCTTTTCCCCATCACCTGATCCCAATTCCAGACAAGCAAATCATAAGCCAGGCACAGGTTCAAGTCACATGAGGTCCCAGTGCTAAGAGAAACACTAACTTGAAAAGGAAAACAACAAACAAACAAATAAATAAACAAAATTTTTCCCAGTAGAGTCTCATTGGGTATAATTACCACATTTAAGTGTAGGTGCAATATCCAGCACTAGATGGCCAACACAAAACAAACTCAATGGTACTTTTGTGTACCTTTTTGTCTCATTATTGCTTTGTTTAGGCAGTTTTTGTCTTATTGACTTGCTTGTATATTATGGTTTCTGATTTTGTGTTTTCATCCTGTCATTGAATATGAGTGTTTCTCGTGTGTGTTTTCTTTCTTGTTTTATTCTGTTATTTTGTTGTTGTTGTTTGCCTGTTTGCTTTATATAGAACTTCTGGTTTTTGTATTTTTAAAATATTTATTTTTATGCATGGGGTACACTGTAATGTTTGAATATATACATTGCAGAATTACAGGTCATGGAAAACAACTTTAAAAAGAATCAAAGTCTTAAGAATTTGCCTGAATGTTCAGTTCAACAGTACCCTAGAACAATCCAAATGCATTTCACTCTCAAATGACATCAATTAGTATTTTTGGGGGGTCAATGGGAGCTGTGCTGAGGTTCCAGTGTGACCTCACACATGGGAAGAAAATCTGTCGTGGGCCTCTGAGAATGTTGCAATCTATCTCTGAGCTATACTGTTACTTCTTTTATTTATACAAGAACCCTGCCCAATTGCAGATAAAAGTACTGTGATGTTTTAAAAATGAATTTTTAGTTATTCTTTGAGAATTGTATATATGCTCATAACAATTGTATTTTGATTAAGTTTATCTCCCAATCCTCCTCCTCAAAGTCCTCCCAAACCTTCACCACATCTGGTTCTTGATCTCTTGTTCTTTTAGTTCTCATGATCCACTGAGCCGAATTCGATCTGCATGCATGAGTTTATGGGGTCATCCATTGAAGTGTGAATACTTATCAAGGGCAACAATCCTCTGATGGAGGAAAAGGAAGAGGGAAATGATGCCATTATAATCTCAAACAATAAAAGTATATATAAAAAAAATGACTCTCCTTCCTACAGAAGCCTCAGCTTCCTCAGCTCTTTAGGAAGCTCTGGGACCTTAGGTGCTTCTCATTGAGCCATGCTTGAATATTGCCTAGCTATCTCTTCCCAGGAACCAAAGCTACTGTGAGTAGAACATCTGATTCTTAAACTGTAGTTTAAAAATACTGGTGAAGTCTTTGTACCTTAAGAATTATTTAAGACACATGCTCACTGATAGTTCCTTTTTGCTCTGTTTTCTTTTGACTCTTTGGCTCTGATCTCATTTAGGTAGGCCTCATGTAGAATCATATTTGTATTTTAAAGCTATTTTCTAAAATGAAGGAAGGGAAGTTGTATTAAATTCTTTCTAAAGTTTGTTCTCGTAAGCCTTTTGATACATTGTTAATTGACCTTTCTCAAGATAATGTTTCATAAAGAATAAAGGAACCTCAGACTTTGAAAGAGACAATTTATCGCAAAGTTCCATTTTATTTAACAAAGAAAGATTTATCCTCTAATGTATGTGAGATGGTTTTTAGGACACTGGTGTTGTTACTGAACAGTGATAAAATTAAGAACTGGGATGACTTAAGAACACTGTGGCATGCTGACATGCTACACCACAAGACAGAGGGGCCATGTGTTGTTCATACAGAGTGGCCATCTTGATATTACTCCAGGCTAAACCTGCAAACATGATCTCTGAGATATTTGAGAAATGATCTGAATCAGCTTTTGAACATTTATATGTCACACAATAACTGATAAAAGGTATTGAGGGATTCTCTTCCAGAAAATGAAGTGGTTTGATTTTCATGTATTAGAAAATGTCTCAAAACATAATTGATCCCGCTTTTTAATGTTTGTTAGGAATAGTAGCATAAGATCAACTGTTCAAAACTCAAATTATGAACCTGGCAGATGTTCTCCAGCAGTAACTGGCATGTATCCAACACTTTTGAGTAACAGTTCAAATCATTCAGATTTCTATGGATTTATTCTGGCAATTAATCTTTCTTTCACCTGGAGTTAATTGTCAAAGATGTGGTGTGCTTATAGATACAGCTTGATAGATATTTTATGTCGATGAAAATGTTGGGATAATGGTAAATGGTAGCAGGAATTCATTTTTGTTATGTCTATTTGTTGAAGCAGAGGGGAAAAATATTTGAAGATGATCTCAACCCTTCTTGTCATAGCTTTGGCCCTCTTCCAAGCTAAGACAACATGGCTTATTTTCAAAAGCATATTTTAAGTGTTGTTTATGATACTTTCAGTGTCAAGCGTGCGACTTCACTTTAAAATTGCCGTGTTGAATTCTCATAGTCTACATTTTTTTTTTTTTTGTCAAATAATATTGACCTTGAACACTCTGGTGTCCAAGACTCAAGGATTCATTTCACAAAACAATATTCATGAAGATATATGATCCACAGATTATTCTACGCATTGTAATTTTATTCTGAGGTCAAGCCAGCTGCATACTTATAACACATTGTTTTAGTATAATAATGATTACTTTTACTGCATTTTCTCATGAGAACTGCACTGACATCATTAGGGAACATAATAAAAAAAAACATAATAAGAAGCAACAATCATTAGTGGGACTAGCCCTAGGGATACTGAGGACATTTTCACTTTTATCACACATAAAGGAGATCACATAACACTGTGTTTCCTTTACAGGAATCATGTTTCCTCTGCAGGAGCTGTGATGAAAATTTCCTCTTCATGTTTGGAAAGCGTGCCACTAGGACCTAGATGTTTTCTCATTGTCTATATTAAGTTTTCTTTTAGCTTTGTTGTATTTTCTTTTAAAATAAAATTTCTGGCCCCTGTTAAAAAGGAAGTGTTTCTCTTTGTTGAGAATGTCATAGAAGAACTGTATTCACAACATTTTCCCCCTCCCTCTATCACCTCCAATTTCTACCTTGTTCTTTCCCCATTCCATCTCAAATTCATAAACCCTTATTTCATAACCAGTATTGTTATAGCACAGCAAACTAGAGTCCATTTTGTATCGTTCTATTTATAAGAGTTTAGGGCTGACTACTTGGGATTGGATAAAGTATCAGAGCTCATATTCCTGGAAAATAGAGATGTTCCATCCCTTATACTTTTTCTTTAATGAAGAGCTATTCACTGTTGCCTACACAACCTACCAGTGGTCACAACCCCAAAGGAGAGGGCGATGGTGACTATCCGTATCAGAGTAGGCATTCATTGTCAATAGCTCCTTAGATCAGCCTGGAGCCTTGTGAGCTCCTCCATCCACTATGGACTTATTACTGTCTTGATCTTACTCACATAGCAATAACTGCTGTGAGTTCATGAATGCAGCAGACCTGTCACGTCCAAAGCACAGTGGTTTACAGCACTGCCCCTCATCTTCAGGCTCTACATTCTTTCTCTTCCTTCTTTTGAGATATTGGAGTGTGTAGGAACGGTGGTACTAATGTTCTATTTATGGGAAACATGATGCTGTCACTTTTCTTCTCATCATGAAAGTTTACAATGTCCTCTGGGTCTTGCACATAGCATTAATAAGATTACAATCTACACCATGGTGAAGGGTATGCCTATAATCCCAGACGCCGGAGGCTGAGGCAGGAATATTATAAGTTGGCTGGGTAGGATAGTGAGCTTTGTCTCAAAAGTACTGAAAAGCAAATGGAATGGGATGATCTGTTCATTGTGCAGGCCTGTTCTCTGCCCTTGATTCCCCAGTCCTTTGCTCTAACTCCATCCCTGAATTTACAAGCTCCTGACCTTTAAGATTCCATCATCTGTTCTAGACCCTAAATCCAGTCCTTAAAGCTGATGACAGATTTAGCGTCCTAGTATGATCTTTGATGTTCCTTTCTCAATTATGATTTTTACACTGATCAGTGTCTATATCTACTGTGTGAATATGTATGTGAAAATGCACCACACACACACACACACACACACACACACCAAATAAATACCCAGAGAAAATCTGCTAGTGGAGGTTTCCTCAACCTGAGTGGTTAGAATGAAACACTTTGCCATCCTAAAGGCATAATAAGCAAGTCCCTTCTGTCCCTAATCCAATCTTCTGCTTCAGTCTCACACTCCCTTAACACTCTGCTCTTCTCTAAGTGAGGGAGTAATCTGATAATGCAGTCGCCCCCACTGTATCCTTAGCTCCAGAACTAGATGAATTTCTCCTAAGGGTTAAATAACTATATATTTAACTTGATTATCTTTAGATTTTTGTCATAAAGTGTTAAATTTTCTATTAAATGGCTAAGGCAAGTAGTTTGGAAATGCACATGGCCTTAGGGGATAGTGCGACTTTAAGGATAAAGAAACCATCCACTCCACACTCACAGTACACTCTTTGTTTCACCTGTTTTCACCACCTGCCACACTAGAGTAATCCACAGGTGAGAAAGCAGATGCAGAGGAGAAGTAATACGATAAGAGATGGCATTAGAAATGAACTGTTCATAGCAATTAATGCTTAATACTTGCGGCATCCCTCCAAACAGACTTCTAGACAACACTGAACATCCGGGATCTTCAGAATACCAGCGGTAAAGTTATTCATATTTCTGTAGCATGTGTACAATTAACAAGTTAGTACTAATATCCAAAGGGATACTTTGATAAAACTAAGATGGAAAAGATGAACAGCAGTTGCTCCCGTCAGACATCTACTAACTGTAATCGTCATAGTTATTCTGCATGTGCCATTCTTTCAATTTTCTGCACTAAGTCATGTAATCATCACAATCATTCCCTTTCACCTATAAGCAATCCAGACAGAGAGATGATAAGTCCAGAACACACAGTCTATCAATAACAAAGGAGATTCAGGAAGACGCCCTCCACCCTTGTACTTTCCACCTTCCAGCTTCTATCTAACACAAGAAGACTGAGTAGATGACTTCTTGCTCTTTAAGTGAGAGCTAGTTTTGCTAAGCACAGACTCAGTATCAGAGTAGCCATTTAGATTTTCCAGGGAGCAGAGCCGCATTATGAATCAGGAGGGGAAGGGACCTTGCTGTTGCCTGGTGCTAGGATAAAAATGCAGGAAAAAAAATAGTGAAAACTATGAATAAATATAGCCTCGAGACATGCCAGTTGGCTGCCACTGTAAATATGTGTACCTCCCAAGTATCATTGAAAAATAAACACACAGACTTCTCAGGAAGCTATTGGCTTGGGTAGCAATGATTTCTGACATTCAGGAAACTTGCACTATATCCCGAAACATAAAGGGCTTCTCATTGTGCTTCTGAGGGGTGATAACATGTTTCATAAATAAACATTTCACTTTGTTTACTCCTTAGTGGAATTATCTTTACTACTTTGATATATTTTCTTAGTACATGGGGCAACCTGTCCTAACCTCTGATGAAAGAAAATAAGAAACAATCCTTATACGCAAGAAAAGACAAATCTAATGGCTGTGTTTGCAAACATCAAATAGCAGTGGGCTAAAGCAGCTCAATAGAAAGCTATCAATTAATTTTGTTGTAACTGTATGCACCTGTGAGCGACTCCTTAATTAAAGAGCCAAACAGAAATCTCTCACAGACTTATGTCGCATTACTTGCACTTGTGTGACTGTCAATTAGCTGGAGTGGATAAACACGATTGGAAACATGCCATGTGGTCTACGAGTAAAGAAAGAAAACAGAATGGAGAGATTTGCGTATGGAGAAAGAAAGAACCAGAGACAAATATGGACCATTCTCCTTGGGAATAAATATCCATTTTAATAAAGCAAATGAAAGTAGATTCTTTGTGCTGAAAGGACTGAACTCCCCCCAGTCACTGGAACAAAGAAAGCTCACCTTTCCTACACAGACATACATCAAAAGGAAAAGCAGAGGAGCATCTGGGCTGCGGGAGAACAGGAGCTTAAGGAACACAACTGTTTTATTTCTGTATTAAAGAAAACAGAGTGAATTCCTCAGCTAGTTGTCTCCCAAGATAATAACATTCTACCTGTAGATCTTTTCCCCTGGTTTTCCCTATCCTTGGCTTTTTAGTGTTTTGGAAGACAACTTCAGTGGGGAGCTGAGGGAGAGGAAATTAAGACCTGTGAGAAGAGAATGTCAAGGTTCCCTGTGGAAAAAAAAGAGATGGATGGTTCAAGTTGGAAATTTCCAGTTGTCAGCTTTGCTCTGCGGTGATTTATTTTGCTAATTGAAGGAAAAGAACTGTGGAGTTATGAGATTGAAAATTGAACAGGCAACATTTGAATTATGATGAAATTATAGCCCACCACTAAAAGCCTCCCTCAACCTTTGTCATCAGAAGGGAGTGACATTGCAGCAGCTTTAATACAGGTGCTTTGGAGAAAAGTTAAAATTGTTTCTTGGGAAAGTAGACAGCACATCAGGTGGTCACTAAAAAGACTAATAGTTCAATCCCCTGAACCGACGGAAGGATGGAAGACCCTTGAGGGCAGCATTTGTGCGAGTGCATGTGCATGCACATGTATGATGTCTTTCCCCCAGTACTTTAATACAGAGCATGAAAAAACAAATGTAAATGAAAAATGTATTATGAACATTATCCTATCCCATTTCACTCCTTTGTTTCCTGGGATTTTAGGAGAGTAACTAATTTATATTTTGGAACACACACACACACACACACACACACACATACACACACACACACACTAACATTGTGTGTTACCCAACATTGTAGTTCACCGTTTAGGCCTCTCTGGCCAGTGAACTAACTTTAGAATAGATAGAGTAGCATCAAGTTTTCACAGGTGTTATTTATTTTTATGGCAAATTACATATACAACTATATGGCACACACCTTTCCTGACTTTATCACAAGGTTCCATTTCAAAGATGAATAAAAAAAATCTACCAAAATAATGGCTGAAGTTATTTCTAGTTGTATATCTATGATAATATCCTTCAAGTCTTCTCTGTCATCTGTCTTTGCAAATAAAGCTTTGTTGGGACACAGTATGCTCATTCATTTACGTATTGTATATGGCTGATTTCACACTACAATGGAGAGGGAAATTATTAGCAATTGAGACAAGAGAACATGCAAAGCCTATACTATTTCCTGTCAGCTCTATTAAGCAAAAAGACTAGTGACCCCTGAACAGAGTTGTTGATATGATTACACTTTCGTTAATCCCAAGAAAGTCGGTCACTGTGGGGTATCTCGTTAGCCCATTAACATGGTTTATTTTATTATGTTGAGGCAACAAATATATAGTGTCAATTTGATTTGCATTTGAATCTTCTCAGTTGAAGTTTATAAATCTTAAATAATCAGTCTGTTTTTGAGAAGTCACTGACTCCTTAAAAAGCTCTGTGAAGCCACATGACTGAGGTGCCAGGTAAACCCCTGTTCACTTCCCTACATCTCCAAGAACAATCTATCATTACATTCAAAAACAATTTCTGCCCAATTGCTGTTGTTGACTGTGTGCCTTGCTATCTGCCAACTAAATAGGTCTGTGTCATACTCATTTCAACTCCATGTATGTGTTCTCAGTAATTGCAATGTCTTAGGTATTGGCTAAATTCTTGCTAAATCAATGAGTGGATGCCCATGTCTTCTGCATATTCTCGTGTATCAGTCTGAGAGAGCATTCCTTAATAACACAGATCAAGTTGCTTAAATGATATGAGGAGGATACAAGTGACTGGATAGGGGAAATGAAAACAGTCCACAGCCTTCTTAGACAAGTGGGTGTGAATACATATAGGAGAAGGAGGAAATGAGGGAAGAAGGTTAAAAGGAAAAAATCATGCATACAATTCAGTGTATAAACATACACACATGTGTGTATATATTATATTAATTATATTATATATCATACATATAATTTAATGATTTTTTTCATCTGGGCTGATGGCACTCCCTGCAATAGTCAACTACATAACAAACCCCAATACAGACATTAGAAGCCCTCTTTTGAGTTGTTGGCCATAGCTATCGAAGAGAATGTCGAAACCATAGCCTATTGCCATTGCCCTGGTTTATATAGAGGTAGAAGGTGAGTTCCTATTCTGGAAGACACCATGCGCTTCACAAATACTTCCCAATGCCCCTTAATTTGGAAATGATTGAGTACTACTTGATGACTAGCTTTAATAGTACCAGAAGGCATCATACAAACTTTCAAAGGAGGCAGGCAACCAACGGTTCTACCCAGCTATAATGCCTATTAACCACATCAGTGACCAGCATGACATGTAACTTTACATGTACCTTGAAGATAAACAACTACTAATTGTACTTAAGACTCAATAAAACAAGAGGGATACCATAGCTGCTACAGGAAACCTCGCTAACTACTCAGTGCTAGTGAAATCATGGTTATTGGAGGAGAGTTTATCACTAATCTACAAAACCAGCATAATTCCTAACAGCAAGTTATAAGCATTTGTCACTAGAGCCACAGATAATCTCATCAGCAAAACATATTTTTATAACTGAAAGAGACCATTACAGAAAACTCTACCACATCAAAATAAAGAGCTACGGAGCCCAATCCAATGGATACGTCTATGAAACACTCTATCACCTAAGGTCCAGGGAACACTGTAAAAGGGTTGAGAGATTGAAGAGCTGGAGGACTGGGAGATTTACCGTGAGACTGTACTCCTAGTAACCTCAGAATATCATCATTGACAATCCTGCTAGAAACATCAGAAGCTACACCTGTAATGTTTTACCAACATGACTGCCCAAACATGATCTGAAGAACAGTGACACAAACGAACAAGCCTAACTGTATGGGGAAATATTCTAAGAGTCCTTAAACTCAGTCCTATACAAAGACCTATAGGCCAGCTCCCAAAGCTGTGAGCAGGAGAGATGCACCTCACAGGGAATAGTTGACAAATTGAGTTTTCAATTCCAAACAGTCTGCCCTGACACATACATATATGTAACATCATATGGACTCAGTGGGTTATATTTAGAAAGAAAAGTTGTAATTAAAGTACAATCTAAAAATTAAAAGAAAATGCAGTGTGTTGACCTTCTTTAGATCCTGATTCAAATAAACCAAATATTTCTTTTAAAAAAATAGAGATTTTTCTGAGCATTGTGATATTTTCAATCTCAGAACTTAGAATCTTAGAGATTAAGAACTCAGGGATACTTTGGTCTATGTAGTAAGTTCCAACAAGGTAGGGCCCACATAGAAAATCTTTCTGAAGAGCGAATAAATAAGGGCTAAAAATTAATTTTGTCTCAGTTTTAGATGCTAGGTCCAAGACCAAGGTGCCAATAGGCTTCATTGTCTTTTTTCAGTGTCTGGTAAGGCTTGTCATACTACCTGAGAACCTTACAGTTTTGCCTCTCAGTGCCCAACGAGAGGGTGAGGAAGAAGAGAAGGGATGAGAGAATGGAGGTATATCTTCCCTTTTATTTCCTCTCTTCTTTCTTCTATTTCCTCTACTGTCTTCTCTTCTTTCTCCTCCTTGTTTTTATAATATGCTTATTATACATCTGATTTGCTTCTTCATCTCATGGTCATGCATAGTTGCATGAGAAGAGGGTTCACCTCCTGTGACATCACTTAACCTTATTCACCTGCTCTTTTAAGAATTTGTTTTGTTTGGAGAGAATTATCTTAAATTTGTACTGATAGATTTATTTAAAGAGAGGGAGGTTCATCATATAAGCTAAAAGAACTAACAAAAAAGTCTCATTGTTTGTCCTATTCTGTTAGTAGCTGCTGTTGGTCTCTCATATGTGTCCCTGTGACTCCAATTGACCCTTAAATATACTGTTAAGCACATATTTTAAACATGACAAGGTAATCAATAAATCTCATAAATATTGATGTCTCTGGGAGGAATTGCATCTTCTGCTAGAGATCAGCATGTGGAGTGCGGCACCCACCCAGTAATTCTTCAAAAGTCCTAGAGAGAAAGCCATTGTCACATTATTTTTGCTTTCTTACTATGTCATTACAGATTGTGTCAAGGATGCCTGTCAGGCTCTTGTACCAACAATGTTTTGAAGCCATGACATCATTTTGACAGTAATTTCCATTTTTCCATTATTCCATAAGAAGCCCCTCACATCTCCTGTTTTATGGGAGCCATTTTACTGTCTAAGAACTCAGACATCAACTGTGTGTATTGCTTCCAGGAAAAAAAAATACCGAGAAAAAAAAAAGGCAAGGGGCTTGTTAATTAATGTGCTAACAACTGGAGTAATCTTTGTATATCCTGGTAGTGTGATAGAAGGTGGTTGAACTGGCTTCCCTTTTAGGTTGCTGCTTAATGATACCCCTATTTTTCAATCTCGTAATAGTACAAGACCTATGGAAGGAAATCCTTGGCCTCCCAAGTGCTTCCATTTTCAGGAATAACATCAGTGTGGGTGATATAAGACAGTGGAAGCTGGTGATTTTTCAGTGCTTTTTGTACTGTCAGCCTCTTCATCCTAAACATTCACCCTTACAGTAAGTGGTTACACTAAAATCCTTCAGCTTATTGATGTCTCTTCTTCATCGTTCACTGCATGTTTGCATCTGGCTCTATCAGAGTGGACGGTATCACAGGTAATACAAAAATACACCCTGCAAGATCTCAAGGGAAATATGGATCATGCCTCTCGTTAGATACTGGGGATGTCATAAACTTTTTCTGTTTTTTTCTCACTGAGAGATCTCTTTCCAGGTACAGTACAAGATATAACAACTTGGAAAGAGATATTGTAAGAAAGTAAAGCTGAGGTCTTATCCTAAAATGATGGCTTACCGCATAGTAAAATTAAAAACAAATAAAATCCAAAGCAAACAAACAACCCACAAAATCCAAATTTAACAAGAATTAAAGTCTCAAAAGTTAGAGCTGAGATAGAATATTTAAAATGGTTCTGGGACAAAATTTGAAGACCTGTGGCACCTAAGTAGCACACAGTCATCACAGTCTAGTCACGATGCCTATAGCTTCTGGAGCTAGCTTCTCTCAGTGAAAGCTAGGTCTCTTATTTACAAGCTCTGTTAACTTAAGGCAGATTCCTTAACCTATTGTATCTCCATGTCTCCTGTAGAAAATATTGGTATTTGTTATTTATAGTGTCTTAGATTATAAGGTGGTTAATAATGTGTTAATATACAAGGTGTCTAAATCAGTAACTGGCACAGGATACACACTTTTTCTGTAAATACTAGGTATAATTAGAAGTGGTAATTTTTCATCACACTTTATCTGTACTTTATTTTTAGGGGTAATTGTTGCAGCAAATACTCTCAGCTACAAAGCTGTGTCTGGCCAAATCCTCTTCTTATAAGCTGACCCACACGTGTGATACACATGTCTATTTGAACTAGGCCATAGTGTTCAACTGCTTTCTCTGGTGGGTTTCTAGTTAGGCTGGTGTAAGAAGAACATTTTTTAAAAAGATTATTTTATTTTATTTTCATTAGCATTTTTGTTGAATGCATGAATGCATATATACTGAATGTGTGAAGTTGGAGCTGGATCCCCTGGAACTAGTTACAGACAGTTCTAAGTAGCACATACTGCTGGCAACTGAATCCTGGTCCTCTACAAGAACAACAAGATACTCGCCAACCTCAAGCAGGACATTCAGAAAAGGTTGCAGGTGAGAAGGAGGCAGATGTATGTAGCATGCTTACCTCTTCTACATAGTAATCTATAGATTAGTCTACATGCTTTGGCGAAAGCAGTTGGTAGCTGCAATTAAAGATACCTAATCGTCTGATGTTAAGTCTACAAAAACAGACCTTCCATTTTATCTCTCTTTCATTAGAAATTTTGGCAACATATGTCATAACTTGTCTTTTAAACTTTCGTTTTCCTGTACTGATCCTGTCTTGTTTGGCTTCCTCACTAGCAGCGGAGAAGGTTGACATAAATTGGAGCCCTTCATGTGAGTTGTAGAACTTTCTTTAGTATGCCTTCTAGTTCATGTGTGTTGTATGAGAGGAGAATAAATAAAAATAAAATAAAGAAAATTTAAAAATGAAAAAAGAATAAAATATCTGCTTATTCAACAAGTTAACAAGATGCATGGAAAATGAACAAAACTGTCTTTATCAAGTGTCGAAATAAGTGAGCAGAGTAAATTGCATGTATAATTACAAAGTAGTGATTCTATGTTAATACAAATATACACAGCACACACATGCATGCATATGCACAGAGTTGTTTTCCTCCAACGAGTAAAGGTTTAAAGCATGACTCTAAACCTCTGCTATAATGAATTTTCATGTCATATAACTTTTGCATATTTTCTTGTAGGCACTATTTTCTCTGAAAGAGAATATTTTTTGTTATTTTTGTAGGCACAATTTTTAAACTAAGATAAATATGACTCAAAGCTCATAATGACTTTTGATTGTCTCATCAAATCCAAATTTCCCTTTATATGATGTAAGTTAAGTATTTTTATGAATCCTTTAAGCTTTTAAAACCATTTTTTTAAAGTAGGATTAAATATATCTTTAAATGTAGATGATTGAGCTCAAAACCAGTTCTCATTCAGATCTGTATATCTTCTAGCTATTTTTTGAAATGCTCAAACTACAATGCACTCTTATGATTCATACTTAAAAGCAAACTTAAAACTGGGCATGATTCGACACACCTTTAATTCTAGCACTTGGGATGAAAAGGCAGGTGGATATCTCTGTGTGTCAGGACAGCCTGGTTTACGAAGCAAGTCCAGGACATCCAGGGCTCTGTTATACTGAAAAACTCTGCCTCCAAAACCAAAACCCAGAACCCCAAACCCAAAACCCCAAAATCCAAAACCAAAACCAAATCCAAAACAGAAAACAACAAAACCAAAACCAAAACCAAAAATCAACAACAAATACAGACTTAAAAATAAAACATGAAGTAATCAAGGATAGAAGTAACAAAAGAAGGAACCAAGGTATGAGGACTTTGATAACATCCTACAAAGAAATGTGATTTAGCTAAGGCAGTATTTTAATGATTGACTTGGACAGTGGAGGTTTGCAGATGTCTTCCTCAATGAATACGTCATCCAAGGTCTCCAAACATATACACACAAAATCCTGGTCTGGATCAGGCACATCAGCAAGCCCTTCAAGACAAATGAATCACCTTCCTCCCCAACCCCTGGGGATTGGTAGAGCACAAATAGAAAGACAATAACATGCTCCAAAGTCAAGGTCTCCCTGGGATGTGGATCTGTGAGAATCAGTTTTTATAGTCAGCTTATTAAACAGGTATTAAAAATATCACCTTAAATATAATGAGCAAAAGCTTATAGAAAGTCAGCAAAGAAATTATCTACAAACAAAACTGAACTATCAATAAACAATATAAATTAAAACAAAAAGAAAGCAACAAAACTGAACTGTCCATGAATAAATAAAAATCAAAAGAAGGAAAGAAAAGAAACAAGTTGATTTAATTCTGAATTTAAAAAATAAATATCTTCCCAAATTGACAAATATGAATTAGAGTGTAAGGGTTCATGATTTGCCCAAAAATGATACCCTGGACTCAAATAGTATGTAAATGCAAAGAGTGTTTTATTCTGCAGAAGTCCAGTCTACTGGGATCTTATATTATTAGACTAGAGAGACAATCAAGTGAGCTTGCAGGCCTGATTTAAAAGGACATTAGGGAATAATGGGTGTTGGGTCCATCTCTATAGGCATCTCATTATTGGGGTTTGAGGACTGGAAACTTGCTGGGAAGGTCTGGAAACGTTTGGTTGCTGAGGAAGTCTGGAAACTGCTGCTGACCCATTATCCTTCTCAAACTAGGTGGCTGGGCAGCTTCTGAGGCCTGGACTTGCCTTGAATTGTCCAGTTCTTGGAGACAGAGATTCAGGCCTAGGCTCCTTAACTGCCAATTTGAAGCTTGTCATGGAATCAGCCAGGCCTTCACAACAGGAAGCTAAAAGGCTTCTGAACAACAGAGAACATTATTGGCAGAGCAAAGGCCTGCACAATGGGTGGGGCTCTACCAGTTACAACAGGAAAAAGAGGAAAGTAATGTGGGGGAAGTTAGGAGGGGGTAAGAATACAGGTAACATAAAAATGGAAAAGAAGCTTTTGGGAAGGGAAACCTATGTAAGGGAGGGGCAGGGGTGGGGGAAGAAATGAATAAAATAAACCAAACTTTGCTGACAAATTACATGCTGAAGCCTTTGTTTACTAATAAAAAAATAATATAACTGAAAGATAAATTTCATTACAAGGATTCAAAGATAGTTTTTTTTTTTTTTTTAAACCAGAGGCGTGGGGATCAGCATATTTGAAGATGAGACACTGAAAACCATTGTCTGAAGGACAGAAAGCAAACAAACAAACAAACAAACAAACAAAAACCTGTTTAAATATAAATGCAGTCTACCTCTACTGGACCTGTAGGACCTCTGGAAAACCATCACAGACATTTCAGGTAAGAGAAGAAAGAAAAACAGAAGTGTAGAAAGAGTACTTTTTAAAGTGACTTAAAACTTTCCAAATTTGAATACTTTAATATAATTGTTGCAAAACTCAGCAAACTTCAATGGGATGAATTACAAGCGACCTACAACACAGCACTTTATAATTATGTTGTTAAAAGCTTTTTGAAACAAGCAAAGGGGTGCCTTATCACAAACAAGTGATCTTTGATCAGACTGCCAAAAAAATTTCTCATCAGAAATCTCAGAGACATGGAGTCAGTGTACTAACAGCTGAAAACAAAGCCAGAAAACAACTCATGTCAGTGTCGGAAGAAGCCTGTATTTCACAAAGCCATCCTTTAAAAGAGGAAGAAGTAGTGAGGTATGGCCAGTCAAATAAAAGCAGAACTTCACTGCCACTAGTTTGGCCATGCAGGAAATAGTAAGGAGAGCCCTGCAGACAGAAAGATAAGTGCACTTGGGGGGGGGGGGGTCAGAGAGAGACAAATGTTTCAGAAATACAAACACGTGGGTAATTATAAACACTGGTAAAGTAATAATGATTTGTAACTAACTCACCTTCTGCTCTCTATAAATATTAACAGATTAATGTTTTAAAGTAATAGGTTATATTTTGGAGATAATACATGTAGATGTAGTTTTGTGAAGCCCACAGCAGCGGAAAGGGACTGGGATGTAGCTGCTAAAAGAGAAAACTTTTTTTCTGTGTTATTGATGCTACACTTGCATAAATTCAATTTAGAGTGGTATAAATTTAAGATGTTATAATATCCACAAAATCCTTAAAGAATATAGATTAGACATAAAGAAGATAAAGTGTTCCATTTAAAAAATAAATAAAAAATAGTGTAATGTAAGAGATTAAAGGCAAGCAGCTTTATAACATGGAAAACAAATAGAGAGTGACAGAAGTCACTCTTTTCTTGTAAATATTTTAAATGTAAATGGATTACAATCTTCTATTAAAACACACAATAGCAGGATGGATTTGTAAACCTTAAGTAGCTACGCTCTTTCTACAGCTGATTCATTTGGTAAGATGCCAACCCATTGAACATGAAAGCATAGGAAAAAATACTCCATGAAACAAGATGACACATAGAAATAATATTATCAATCCAAACAGTATTTAAATAAGAGGTTAAGAGATGTAAAGCACTGTGTTGCAAATGATATTTTAATACATAGGAACATAGAACAATTATCGGTGTTCATACATTTAACAACAGTCCATCAAGTGTACAAGGCAAGATTGAACCAATTGGACCATAGAGTTCTACAATCGAAACAGGGAGTTTTAATACTTTCAAAATGGATAAAATAACCAGAAAGCCCATAAATGCTGTACAGTAAACATTCTTATTTAATAACAATGGAATGCAATGTGTGTTTGCTTTGTGTCTTTTCAGGAAAGATTGTAAGCTGGGTAACAAATTGAGTATCAATAGAATTTAAACTCCATATCAACAGTGTAACTTCTCAGATCACACTGAGATGAAGTAAAACCCCCCAAATCGTAGCACTAGGAAAGTAAGAAAATTCAGGAATTTGTAGACATTAAACAGTAGTGCTTTAAAATTCTTTGGAACTTGTTTCTAAAGAAAGAGTTTTTCTATCAAGCCCTGAATGACCTCAAACTCACTGTGTGAAGGAGGCATTCTCGAAAATCACCGTGTACTTACATTAGCTCCTGATTGGATGTCAGGCGTATGTCACCATGCCGGTAAGGAGACAGCATACTCTCACACAACCATGCATGAAAATGGAAATGTTAAGGAAAATCAGGAAAGAGTTCGAGATGAATGAAAAGTTATACCTGAAATGTCAAAATGTATCAGGCAATAGAAGCAGTGCTGTAAGGGGATATTTATATCTATAAACACACCATAACACAAGAAAGATTTCAACTCAATAACAACTTTACAAATCAATTGCCTCATAAAAAAAAAAAAAAAAAAAAAACAACTTAAGTTCAGAGTTGTTAAAAGAGGTTGGAAATAGTAAAGATTGCAGCACAGAAGAATGGAACAGGAGAGAGAAAAGTAATAGAAATAGAAAAGAAATTCAGCAAAAGATAGTTCTCTGAGAAGCTCAATACAATCAGTAAAATTTGACATAAGTGAAACTTTAAAAGAGAAGAGACTCAAATTGCTAAAATAGAAAAATAGGAGACACTGCTACCAAATTTATAGAAATAAAGGTGAGAGAAAAGGAGAGAGAGAAAGAGAGGAGAGAGGAGAAAGAGAGAGAGAGAGAGAGAGAGAGAGAGAGAGAGAGAGAGAGAGAGAGAGAGAGAGAAGAGGGAAACAGAGAAAGACTAAGATACAGCTGTGTGGCAACAAATTGGATAGCTTACATAAAACTGGCAAAAGCTTCTGATGCTAAAACACTAAAACATAGAACAATCTTAAATGATATATAAGCAGTAAAAATAATTGATTGGGGCCACTGAGTGGTTCAGCTGATGCATGAAGTTGCTGCTGTTTAAACCTGAAGAACTGAGTTCGATCCCTGGGTAACATGTAAAGGTGGGTGTAGTGAGCCAACCACACTAAGTCGTCCTTTGACATCCATAAGCCCCAATACATATTTGCACACACACGTGGGCACACACACACACACACACACACACACACACACACACACACACACAAAGTAAGTAATTTCTTTTTAAAAAAAAAAGATTGAATCACTAGTTTAAAAATGTGGTGAAAAAAAAATCTTTTCTCTTTTTCCAAGACAGGATTTCTCTGTGTAGCTCTGGCAGTGCTGGAAGTCACTTTGTAGATCAAGTTGTCCTGGAACTCAGAGATCTGCTTGCCTGACTGCCTCTGCCTGGGATTAAAGGTTAGTGCCACCACGCCTGGCTCGGTTTTACTTGTATCATACTTCAGTGGAACTAACGCCAACTCTCTCTCCCCTGACTTCTGAAATAGTAAGGCAAAATACTTTTATTGGAAAAGGAAGTTTCATGTATGTAGATTTTCAACTTCTACTGGGTCGTATATATTGGCCTTTGTCCCAGAACACTTGCTTAACAGAAGATAAAGAACCCATAGTGCCTATACTGAGTTCATTGCTTCATGTAAGAAGGCCATCTCTCTTACAAATTCATTGTATATTCTCAGGTTCTGCCTAGGAATGTGTGTTAACGGTCCTAAGTAATATCCCTTCCTTTTAGGTTTCAAACTCTACTGATTGGGGGTGTGGGGGTGCATTTTTGCTACAGGAGAGAGGTGTATATAGGCCAGATGCTCTGGGTCAGCTGCCATAGATATTTTTGATATAATAAACAAATGTGAGCCAAATCAAATCCAATTTTATTGCCATTTCTCTGTGGTATTTTTAAGCACTGGAGTATGCTATTTTCAATTTGGCGATGTCAAGTGATAGCGTGATATATCGCGTATGATTGCGTAGATTTCTCACTATTTCATTGTGACCATCTTTGCTAACTTCCATGTAGTTGAGTCGTCTTCAGCATTTGTAAAAATATTCAACTATTCCTTTTATATAAACCAAACGAAGATACTATACAAAAACTACAGATGGATCTTCTTTTTGTAAATTGATTTAAAAATAGTATAAATTGATGTTTTCTAAGGATTGCACAGCATCATTATATGAACATTTTTACAGAAAAATAAGCAAGGTTCATAAAATAAAAATCAATCTGGGTAATATACCAAAATAATTACAACGAAGAAGGAAAAAAATCACCTTAAACATATTTTTCCCAAGGAATATCCTCTTATAATAAAAACTCTCAACAAATTATGAACAGAAAGAGCCGCCTTAGCTTCATATAGCCGTATGAAAACCAGAACATTAAACAGAAACCAGCAATAAAGAAGTTAACACAATCCATTTACTTCAGCAAGACAGTGAGGGTACCCTCTTTCTACTTTGGCTAGTTCTAAACGCTAGAGTATTAGAAATTCTACCTGGAGCAATTAGATAAGAAAAAGAAATTTAAAAGTCTCTGAACTAAAAAAAAGGAAGTAAAATTATTTCTATTTGTAGATGATATTAATTAAGTGAAGAAAGCACTGAAAAGTTATATACAAAGCAAAGGCTGGTAGAACTAACAGGAGAAGAAGAAAAATCAAAGTCAACAAACCCATATCTGTGACATTTCTATATAGTGTATCTATATATGGTATATCTATATACCAACAATGAGGAGTCAGAAAAAATTAAATTAGTTTAATTTTTAATATAGTTTATTTTAAAAAGAAAAAATCACAAAAGAAGTTCAACATTACAAACCATTAAAGAACTTGGAATCAAAACTACAATACAATACTATCTCATATCTGTTAGGGTGGCTACTATCAAAATGAGCCATTATTTGTGAAGATGTGGGAAAAATAGAACCCTTTTAATTGTGGTTTAGAACGTGAAAATGGTGCAGATTCTGTAAAAAATGAATTGGGAGTTCCTCAAAAAATAAAAAAAGAGCATAATTGCCAAGCACCCACACAATCTTTACCTGACAGAAGCCCAGAAACCTCTGGAAAAGGCACATTTTAAAAAAGGACACACATATAGTTAATATATTTTTCATTAAAAGGGTCTTCAAAACTAAAGACCTAAAAGTATAAAGAAAAGTGAATTTTTTTGTTTAAGTTTTTTATGAAGAAGTTATCTGGATGTAGACTGAACAAAGTATACAATTCAGTCATGATGATTTAGAATGAAACAGATATGGGCTATTCATTCAGAACCATGTCTGTGTTTGTTTTCCTTCTGCCTGCCTGTAGGCAGAAACCCTCTAGAATAATAATAAAAAGATATACACTAAAGGAAGAACAGAGAATTATTTTATTTCCTTCAAGACAGAATGATAAGGTGTGACTTTCTGCAGCTGTGATTTTCTCAAATGCTCAGAAAACATACATTAAGGTGGCCTGTTCTGAATTTTAACGTCATATAGCTGCAAAACTGAAAGCAAAGTCTCCTAGAGATATTTTGTTTTCCTATTGACAACAAGAAGCATCACAACCCAACCTTCCACTAACAAAAGAAACATTGAGCTAAATGAGATATGTGCCTACAGTGCAATAGCTACCGTCACCCTTACAAGGGAAGGACGTTTTAGTACATACCATGTAGGTAAAAATTGAGGATGCAGTAGTAAGTGAAATACTGTATGATTTCACCTCAATGCAGGATCTTTGGAGCAGTGGTTCTCAAGTTTCTCAACCAGTGGGTTCTGTGTGTCTTGCATATTAGATATCTGAATAGCAGATATTATTGTATATTTCATAACAGTAGCAAAATTATAGTAGCAATGATGTAATGTCATGGTTGGAATTGACTATGACATAAGGAACTGTATTAAAAGGTCTCAGCATTAGGTAGGTTTGGAACCCACTGCTCTGGAGAGTGATATGGTTGTTGCTGGGTCTGGAAGGAGAGAGATGAGGAAGTCATTAGTTAAGGAGGAGGTACCAAGTTTCACTTTTGCAAGTTGACAATATTTCTGAAGGTAGGTGTGATTGTCCAACAATGTGAATGCATGAAAGCCACTGAACTGTAGAGTCAGCTCTAAAAACATGCATACAAGTAACAGTATGTAGATTGATCAGGTTGTATTCACGTGTTTAGTAATATATATGGAAGTACCTACACGTATATATGTGAAGAAAAGGGAGAAATTATATTATAATCTCAGACCAAAAAGAAATACTTTTTTAAAAAGGAGAAAAAGATGGAAACAGTCCCTCAAGGTTTTGTAGTGTTCATTCTTAATATATTTTTTTTAATATTCAACCTAAAGACAAACAAGTGAGATGTTAGAAACGATATGGTTTCTAATCATATTTGACCACTGGATATGGTTTCTACAGGTTCTGTCTCCCCTTTGTTGGGTATTGACATCATCTTTGGGTTCTGGGAGCCTCATGCTTCACTGGCATCTGGGACATTCTAGTGGCTATCCCCAATTCCCCATTCCCCACTGCTACACACTTCCTTTCAATTTCCTGACCCTCTGTACTTCTTGCCCTTGCCTCTATCTCCTCCCACACCTGATCCTGACCCTCCTTTTCCCTCTCTTTTTGAGGTCCCTCCCTCCCTCTACCTTCCATAATTATTTTGTTCCCCCTTCTATGTAGGACTGAAGCATACATACTTTGTTCTTCCTCCTTCTTGACCATCATATGGTCTGTGAGTTCTATCGTGGGTATTCCGAGCTTTTGGGCTAATATCCACTTATCAATGAGTACATACCTTGTGTGTTCTTTAATAACTGGGTTACCTCACTCACCATATCCAGTGGATAATCACGGCCCCGGTTGAGGGATGGACTCAAAGATATTAATTCATAATTGCTCCTGTCTAAAGGAAATGCAGGGACAAAGAGTGGAGCAGAGACTGAGGAAAGGCCATGCAGGGACCGCCCCACCTAGGGATTCATCCCATCTGCATACACCACTCCCAGACACTATTGCTGATGCCAAGAAGTGCTTGCTGACAGGAGCCTGGTATATCTGTCCCCTGAGAGGCTCTACTAGGGCCTGACCAATATAGATGCAGATGCTCCCAGCCTACCATCGGACTGAGTCCAAGGATTCCAATGAATGAGTTAGGGGAAGGACTGAAGGAGCTGAAGGGGATTGCAACCCTAGAGGAAGAATAACAGTATCAAATAACTTGATACCTCAGAGCTCCCAGGGACTAAACCACTAGCCAAAGAGTCCACATAGAGGGACCCATGGCTCCAGCTGCTTATGTAGCATAGGATGGCCTTATCTGGCATCAATGGGAGGGGAGGCCCTTGGTTCTGTGGAGGTGCCATGCCTCAGAGTAGGGGGATGCTAGAGCCTTGAGGCAGGATTGAGTGGGTGAGTGGGTGAGTGAGTGAGTGAGTGAGTGAGCAGATGGGTGGGGGAGCACCCTCAGAGAGGCATGTGGAAGGGGAGATGGGATAAGGGGTTTGCAGAGGAGGAAGGGGGACAACATTTGAAATGTAAATAAATAAAATAACACATTAAAATATTAGAGCAATATTAAGAAAAAAAGAAATGAAGAAAACGAGAGCATTGAAATGGGGAGAGAGAGGGTGGGCGCTCTGAGAAGGCCTTTCCACATAGAAGCTTTCTACGAAATCAGCAAATAGAACCAAGAGAAAAACTGAGTGACTGGATGTACAGAACATCATTAAACTTAATTATCGGAGACAGAAGAAATCCCCTTAGGTCATCAAGAAAATAATCAAACATAGCAAAGAGAAAACACTTTTGGACCAAATATGTACTCATTCAGAAAAGCTCATTTTGCCACTTGAGTGCTAAGAATTTACCCTGTAAATACACATACTTGATTTCCTCTGCCCATAGTAAATACCAAATGCCACAAAGGCCACATACAGATACTATGTTTCTTAGATATTCTTTGAACATTGTTAATTAAGAAGTTAAAGGCAGATAATGAACCTCAATTTTCTGTTTCTTCATGCAATTGAAGGTGATAACACCAGGGCCGTTGGAAGTATTGAACAGAACTTGGCGTTTATTATTCCCCAAGCATGCAAAGGTAAAATTCCATTTTAAATATTGATTGACGCAGCTCAGTTCTGATTGCTGCCTCTGAATTATCACCACTTCCATAGTCAGGAACACAAGTTACCTGAATGAGAACTATACAGAGCAGGGAAATCTCCCTCTTGCAAGGACCAAGGCAGTGCTGCTGCCAAGGCAGGCCAATCAAGTTATAATGGGCTCTAATTAGCACTCCGCAAGCTGTTAAATTCTTTACCTGCAGCTGAATGGCAGTTTAAAAGGTGTGAAATTTTTCTTTCCTTTGAAAACATCACAGAGTTGATTTTTTCCCCTAATCTCTTTCTTATATCTTAAAGTCCTTAGAAAGAACAAAAGTAAAAAGAGAAAAAGATGGTCTGAGATGTGAAAAGGTTGTTATTATATATTTTTTTAATCTCTTAGGATCAGAGGATAACTGGTTTGGCTACCATCCCTCAGTTTTCATGTCTATAAAATGGGATTGAAACAAAAATACCTACCTTGAAGAGGCATTGTGAGGAATAATTATTTAATGTTTATTATGCTCTTTGAAGTTGAAAAAATAAAAGACTTATGTGCTAAATTGTAATCACCAACCTAAGCCCAGGCAGAAATATTAGAAAAATTAAACTGGTTTTGAATGAAGATAACTATGTTTAATACATATAGTTTCATTTCTGACACTAGCAAAAATTTCACTCAGTTGAAATAAAGCAAAAGTCGAGGGAAAACTTGTCACACTCTCTGTCCCTTTTCTCTGCTGATCAGAACTGGCCAGGTAGCATCCAGTTCTTCAGCTTGCAGAAGCAAAGTCTTTCTCATATTACATCCATTGTTCCATGTGGAAAAATGAATTTAGTACATGTAGGTATAAGTATAATTTTGCATGAAAATTTATTTACAAAAGAGAGAAAAATGATCCATTGATCACATTTGTGTTTGGTGTCTCTTTTCAGTCCCTCTTTATATTACATAATTATAATTACAGTCTTAGAAAATTTGAATCATATTGTGTGTCTCTTTGGTGTCATTTCTACTTAGAAACATTATCACATTAGCAGTGATGACAATAAACCTGAGGATAACCATTGGATGTTTAGTTTTTTTAACAGGTTCTATCTAGACCCCAACTTTTAGACTTGAAATATAATTAAGAGTTAATATAATATAAAAAAAAAGCACACCTAGGGTTTTTTTTTATCTGAAAAACAGATGTATCATCTTAGAGGAAATTTATGTTGGCCCAAAGAGAGACAAGGATTTGCAATCTGTATTCATAGTGTGTATTCTGTGGCTATGATTTTTCATGAAATCCTGTGAGGTTTTTATAAAGCACTCATGAAAAAGAAATGACTGAGTTAAAATGAGGGATTGCAAACTCAGAGATAGAAGATGACCAACTTGAAAGGGGCAGGTTAACCTGCTGGGCTGGGTTGTGCTGTTCTGATTGCAATGCTATCGGCCTAGTCTTGTGTATGAGCATCTGTGGGTCAATAACAATCACTCCCCTAGTCTATCTTCTCTCACATGAACTTCCCACTTAAATTCATACCTTATTGGTCACCTTCAATTGGGTGCCCAATTCAGGGACCAGGGAATTATCTGCCTGAATCTGAGTACACTGTCTCCTCCCCTTTTTCCTGATTTTATCTGGTTAATGGCTCTGCTTTCACCTGGACTGTGAGTGACAAACTTTAACATTATCCTTGACATCATACTCTACATACTCACGGCTATGGTTTAGCCAATCCATTGCTGTTCCGGAGCACTGCTCAAGTCATTCACATTTCCTCAGCCTCCCATTTGAGTTGACATCACTGCTATCCATTGTCTAAATGAGAGAGGTTCATCTGGTGTCAAGATAAGTCCTGAGCGTTTGTCTTACAAATTTTATTTTATTCTTTTCAATTATACACATGTACATTTGGCTGTGTGTGAGTATATGCACATGAATACAGTTGCCCACCTTGTGTGTGAGTGTGCGAACATGAATGTAGTTGCCCACAAAGGCCAGAAGAGAGCTTTGGAGCTTCTGGAGTCACTGAGCAGTTAAAAAAAAGACATCCCTTGTGTGTGCTGTGACCCAAACTCAGGTCTTCTGCATGGATGGTATAGTCTCTAAACCACTGAGTTATCTCATCAAGCCCATGACTAATTTTCTTAAACAAAGACATGAAACTCTAGAAAGCATCTAAGGTGGCTTTCAGGATGACTTAAATAATATGGCTTAAAATGAACAGAAATGGGTACTGAACAAACAAACAAACAAACAAAGAATGGTACCATTGTCAATTTGAGAAAATAACAAAAGTTTGCAGCTTTTTGATACTTATAGCAAGGGCAAGAGTCCAAGGGAATATAACATTGGCCTAGTTTAAACTATCTACCTAACCGACTGTTGGCCAAATTTATGAATAACACTCTGAGGAGTGATTCTACAGTGAGTAGGAGCAAACTATGAGATATCATACATTACTGCCTAATTCCCACAGCTTCCTCTTGTAACTTCCTCCTTTCCATTCTGCATAAAGCCTAAGTGAGATTTTTAGGAGAGAGTATAAGCAGAACCGTGATGTCCCATGAGAAGCCTTGCAAATAATGTGTGCTTAGCATGAAAAAATGAAATTCCACAAAGCTTTATGAACTGGAGTCCTCTTCTTCTATACCCTCCCATTTTCTTTTATCATTCTCCTTCATTTAACCCCCATTCCATGGACCCTCTACTAAACTTGCTTGGCAGCACTCTTTATTCCTTGGTTTGAATCTTTTAAAATATACTCTTCACAGAGAACTTTTTTCTTTGATGTACTCCTGATTAATTTTCCTAGAATAAACGTACACTGAAATGGCTGATGTACTTTTTATATTGTTATCTTGATTGAGTTGAGTACCCCCCACACACACACCCACCATTGAAAATGCTTCTCTGCTCAAAAGCCTCACCATGTGAGCTCATTTGTTGACAGGCTGACTACAATTGCAGTTAGTTAAGAATCACAAGAGTAACAACACAGACAAGGTGTAGAGTAGCTAGGAGTTCTTTAAGGAGACACGACAGAGGCAAAGGGTAGGTCTTAAGAAGACAGAGCAGACATTGCTTTTCTACTGTGGCAATCAAAGGAAGGCTTGTGTTTGTGGGTTGCTCGGGAAGGAAGACTCTGCTCCTACAGTTTGCAGAAAGAACATGGCCTTCCCTATACCTTGGTTTCAGTTTTCTGACCTCCACTATTGTGTGAAAAAAACAAAAACCAAAAACAAAAGCCCCCCCCCCCAAAAAAAAAAACAAAAACAAAAACAAAAACAAAAAAAAAAAACAAAAAAAACCTGTGTTCTTAATTCACAGATCTGGAATTATTTTGTTACAGCAGCCTTGGAAAACTAATCTTGGCAATATGCTTCTCTTTGTAAAGACAGTTTTGTATCTAAGCTCCAAAATGATCCATGCCACCTGATGGAATATTTGCAGAATGAATGGATGAAGACAGGTGTGCTCTATATCCCCTCTAGTTCTGTAAATCTTGGCCCCAGCCAACCCCTCGGCCTTTCCATAGTGGATGTTATAATTTGAATACCATATAAATCCAAAGACATAGTTGATATCTATTAAAACTCAGTGACAAGAAGGCTGGAAAGGTGGCTTGGTTGGCAAGAGCCCTTGCCGTTCTTTCAGAAGACCTATGTTTAATTTCCAACCACACATGGTAATTCACAACCATCTACAATGCGATTTGCAGGCTATTGACGACACCTTCTCATGACCTTTTTAGGCACCAGGCATGTGTGTGGTGCAAAACACTCAGTCACATAAAATAAGGTTTTCAAAAATCACGCTGTTGAGAATTAAATTGGAATTTCTTAAGTAATGCACTGATATATATATTACTGATATATATATATTACTGATATATATATATATTACTGATATATATGATATATATATCAGTAATATATATATATATATATATATATATATATATATATATATATATATATATATTTCTCCTAAGAGGTATTCCTTATATTATTAATAGAAGGAATAAAACACAGTACAAAACATGGGTAATACAGTTCTAAGCAAAGCAGATAATCTTGAGTGTATGAAATTAGATTACCTTTTTCAAATTCTGTACCTAGCAAAAAACTTGTGCAACCCTAGTGTTAGCATTTTGTCTAAGCTCTGCCCCACAGTTGCCTAGCAACAGGTATGAGTGCTTGACTCTGTAAAAGGGGCTGCTTGTCCCCTCTACTCACTTGCTCTTGCCTTCTTGCTTCTTCTCTCTCCTCTTACCCCCTTTCTCCCCATTCCCTTCCCTCCTTTCTCTCCATGTGCTCATGGCCAGCCTTCACTTCTCTACTCCTGTTCTCTCTCTCTCTCTCTCTCTCTCTCTCTCTCTCTCTCTCTCTCTCTCTTTCTCTGTCTCTACTACCCTCTCAACTCCCCTCCCCATGCCCTATATAAACTATTCTATACTATACCGTGTGGCTGGTCCCTCAGGGGGAAGAGATGCCTCAGCATGTGCTCATAGAGACACCTCCTTCCCCCATACCTGACTACACCTCCACCAAAAATATTTCCTCTTCCTTTATCTTTCTATAAAACACAACACCTAGTCCACTACATTTAGATTATTTTGTTAATTATTTTAAGAAAGGAAGTTACCTTTTGTAAATTTCATAGATTATACAAATTTATCCACCTTAGTCCTCACTTAGACATGTTAGTTAATAACTTTATTATGTCAGCAATCAAATAGCAAATATCTCAAATTCTGGAACAGAATCATTTGGATAATAAATAGTCTAAGAATTTGGTTAAATGAAATACTCAAAACAGAAAACAGTTCTTTGTCCAGAAAGCTAAATACTGGTAAGAGATTATTTAGCTCCTCACAGCCAAACAGAACCTCTATTTCAAATGCCACTTTCGTGGACATGAGCAGAAGTATTTGATTCCATCTGTTTTCATGATCCATGTACTAAATAGATGCCAGTTCATTTTGAAGCAACAATCTCGTATGCAAAGCAAGATAGGAAAGACATAGGATGTATGTTTTGTTAACACTGGTGTATGATCTCATACACATATGAATACACACCCACCAAACATTATAATAGGTTATCTCACCCTGTTGCACAAGAGATAAAATCAAGAGAGTTGAACTTCCAGGATATTCTGTCATAGGCTCTGTTATTGTCCAATCTCACAGACACAACAACAACAACAAAACCCCACTAATTCCATTAGCACTCAGATTGATGAACGATTTTAGTGCCTTACCTTTGAATATTTCTTAGATAAGACATTTGAAGATTGCCTTCATTACTTAGTTTATTTTGAACCACTGTAGCTGGTCGTAACAAAGAATTATAAAATGTATCAAATCATTATATATAAGAAAAGATAACATATTAGGTGTAAATCTCTAAAATTTAAATCTCTAATATGGGATGAGAAACTTTTGATAGCTATCTTATGGTGCTTTATACATTTTATAAATGAAACATTACACATAAAATTATAGAACAGAGTTTTCTGGGCTATACCAAAAGTCAAGTATGATGTTGAAAGTAAAATATCACTTTTAATATAAATGAAATAACAGTATTCTTATTGTATTTTGAAAAACAAGTATTAGCTATTATTTAGTCACAGGTAAAAAAACATTAAGAAACTTTGGAAAACATTGCTGATAAGGAAAGAAGAATGTCTTTATTTTATTTTATTTTATTTTTTTTTTTTTGGGTTTTTCAAGACAGGGTTTCTCTGTGTAGTCCTGGCTGTCCTGGAACTCACTCTGTAGACCAGGCTGGCCTCGAACTCAAAGATCCACCTGCCTCTGCCTCCCAAGTGCTGGGATTAAAGGCGTGCACCACCACTGCCCGGCGAAGAATGTCTTTAAAAATTGGTCAACTGTTTGTGAGTATTAAAGTAATATTTGTATGAATCCAGCTATCCTAGTTTGCTTTCTCTTTCTATGATAAACAGCAATACTATATGCAATTTATGGAAAGAAAGTTATTTTCTTTTTATTTTCCTTCTCTCCTTCCCTTCCTTCCTTCCTTCCTTCCTTCCTTCCTTCCTTCCTTCCTTCCTTCCTTCCTTCCTTCCTTCCCTTTTTCCCTCTCTCTTCCTGATCCTCCTCCTTCTCCTCCTCCTCTTTCTCCTTCTCCTCCTCCTCTTTCTCCTCCTCCTCCTCCTCCTCCTCCTCCTCCTCCTCCTCCTCCTCCTCCTCTTTCTCCTCTTTCTCCTCCTCCTCCTCCTCTTTCTCCTCCTCCTCCTCCTCCTCTGTTCCCTCCTGCTCATCTTCCTTCTTTTTCTCCTGCTCCTCCTCCTGCTCCTCCTCCTCCTTCTCCTCCTCCTCCTCCTCTTTCTTCTCCTCCTCCTCCTCCTCCTCCTCCTCCTCCTCCTCCTCCTCCTCCTCCTTTCTTCTCCTTCTCCTTCTCCTTTTATACTACCAGGTCACACTGCATCACTGAGGGAAGTCAGGGAAAGAAATTAAGCAGAACCTATGAAGAAATGCTTCTTAGTGGTTAGCTCTCAGCTAGTTTTCTTATAAATGTGCCTAGAGATGGTTCTTCCCACCATGGTCTGGACCCTCCCACAGTAAACCTCATTTACCCACATCTATCATTGGTCATTCAGTTTCTCTCAAACATGGCCATAGGCGAATCTGACAGAAGCAATTGTTCAAGTGAGCTTTCCTCTTCCCAGGTGACTGAAGATTGTGTCACGCTGACAATGGGTACATTAGCTAGCATACACAGACTGTCTTAGAGGGAAATTTGGGTTTTTGAGGTTTGCAAGAGGAGGCAGGCTTACAGTCTGCCTTCTAATGACCAGTTAAAGTAATGAAGGGTTCTTCCTCTTAAATTCCCACACACTTTGGCATGCCAGATCAGTGTTTCTGTATTTGTAAGACAAGTGTTTTTGTGTGCTTTCATTTGTGCGTTTGTGCATGTGTTTGTGTGTGCATGTGTGTGCGCTTTTGTGAGAAAGAAAGGCCAGAGAGAAGAAAGCAAATAGTCTGGAGTTATCCATTTACGATTCCTGCTAAAGGATATCTATCCCACTTACCAGCATACATATGATAGCCCAACCCTGGTACCACTCTAGGGTTGGGCAGCATTTTTGGATAAGTTTAGTTCCTTCTACATCTTCCTACTCCTCTTGTCTCCTCTACACACATTTTCTGTGAGATTTTCACATTACACAAAACATCCCTTTTTTGGAAATGCGATCTTAGTCCCAATGATGTTCCAATTTTTATCTGCTGTCTTATTATCACTTTCTTAAAGAAAAGCCTCTGGAGTCAGGTGGCTTTATGTCCCTTCATGAGGAATTACTGAAGCATCTCCACCAACATGTCATGAAAATTCTATTTTGCTGACATCACAATGACTAGTATACTACTTATAAAAAAAAATGGGGCTGGGGAGGTTGACAAGTAACTTCTCGGTCACCCAGAGCAAATGCTTAAGACCTCATTAATATCGTACAGCTTGAAACAGCCTTTTTAGAGCCTGGGTGGTTATCCTTGTCCAAACAAACAATAGTCAGATGTTGGTTGTTCTTGGCTAGTTATTTATTTTATTTTGCATGTTCAATTTTAACCATATCAGTTCTCATGATTTCAACTATCAACTGTACTCAATTTTCAGTTTTAAATCTCTTACTCTGAACCCTTTTACCCCTAAATCTTGTATATCCTCCAAATGTTATTAAAGGAAAAGTGTACTTAATTTTGCATTAAAATTAATCCATTGAAAGCATTGACAACATTTCCCAGAATAAAGTATATGTGCAATAAAGAAAAATTCTTATTTTCTCAGCTAAGATAATTATTCAATCACTACCAAATCTATTCTTGCTTCAAATACTCACACTTTGGGTAATTTCTAATGATGCAGGTGTCCATCTTGAAAAATTCAAATTAATCTGAACTAAAGCTCTGTCATCTTACATATTTAAACAACTTTAGCCAACAAATATGTCCGAGGTTGTATCCATTATCATTGCTCTCTCAGGGCCAAAAGGTAGGACAAATATTTCTGAGAATACAAACAACATTGCTAACAATGAAGCCATTTATATTCAAACGGCAGGTACCCATTAGCCTTTTGTGTGATGGTGGAGTCAGGGTGATGGGAACAAGTCATAGATATTTTATTTTATTTGTTTATTTGCTTAAAGATGGGGTCTCATTATAGATCACAGGATAGGCTTGAGTTCTTGAATCTTCTGCCTTAGCCTTCTGAATCCTGGCATTATAGACTTGTGCTACCATGCCTGGCTTTGAAATGTGATATTCATTTTAAAAAAAGGTCCTGACTTTTTGAGACTCTTGAGTTCTGCTTTCTTGTGGTAATGTTCATAATATCATACTTCATCCTCTCAGTTAAGCTAGCCAACTTTGATGGAAAAAAAGCACATGAGATCTTCCATGGTGCTCTTTTGCAACATTGAGATCCTCTCATTTCTTAAGAAGTTTATGATACGCTAACTAGGAACAAAAGGCAAATGATTAGAGGAAATGCTAGCATCATTATCACAATTACTTTCCCAAATTACAGGGTTTTTAGCCCACAATTATCAAACCTAGGACCCAAAATACCAGTATAACTTGCTCTCTTTCCCAGCACTAACCTGTCTACTCTTGAGAAATCTAACCTTATCTTTCACCTGCCAAAGATCAGTCTCCCATACAAATTGAATCTTTTTTTGTTTTCAAAGCCAATTTAAAGCAAAACTCCAAATTCTGTGGGGAATATTTTGAGTTTCTCTTCATTTTCAATTCCTGATTTGCAGTGCTAGATTCTTGTGGAGATAATTAGCAGGAAGAGTCCCTTGAGCATTGGCAGAATTTAGCCCAAGAGGGATTCCAATTCCCCATATCCTATTGTGTGGAGTCTCATCTCTTTTGGCTTGCTCCAAAATAAGTACATAAGGTAGCCTTCATGCTATAATATTCTTAGAACTTAATTAAAAGTTGCACTGATAAGTTATCTTTCATGAGCAGTCCAAAGATTCCCAACTGGGGCATCTCCAGGAGTCTTCCTTCAGTGACGTATGTGGTGCAGGTAAAGGCATGTTTATACACCAATTGGTCTAAAAACAAGTTCTGAAATTCACACAGGAGCCAGGTCTTTCCACTCCTGCTTTTCCTATTCACCTTTTGCATCTCACAGGGAAAGCTGAGGACAGCAGAGATCAGTTGTCTTACATTCTAGGCTTTTTCTGCTAATTTCATATTACTTTATCAGTTTCATAGCCATGTGACTCAAAACACTCTTGCATCAAGTCCTTCTATTCCTGGATGCTTCCCCCCACCCTTTAATTTAGTTTCCTAATGTTTTTAATGTTACCTTTGAAGTTTTATTTCATCATGATGTTGACCGTTCCCCCTCTCTACCTGCATTTCAATTCTTTCTCTAGTTCTAAAATTAATCCCTTTATTGTACAGAATTGTTTTGCCTATTCTGTCTTTTTTCCATATGGAGTTGAATGTTGTTCTTTTACGGTCGTTAAAGAATTGTGTTAGTGTCTTGATGGGGATTGTGTTGAATCCCTAGATATCTTTTGGTAAGATGAGTAATTTTTTACTATGTTAATACTACAGATACATGAGCATGGGAGATCTTTTCATTTTCTGATACTGTTTTCGATTTCTTCCTGCAAAGACTTGAAGTTCTTGTCATACAGCTCTTTCACTTGCTTGGTTAGAGTTTCTCCAAGATATTTTATATTGTTTGTGGGTATTCTGAAGGGTATTGTTTCCCTGATTTTTCCCTCAGCCAGTATATATATATATGTGTGTGTGTGTGTGTTTGTATACATATGTGTGTGTATAATTTGAATTATTTAAATATATGTATATATATGCATATATATGTATATAGATATATACACATTTAATCCTATATCCAGTCACTTTGCTGAAGGTGTTTGTCAGCTGTAGGAGTTCCCTGGTAGACTTTCTGTGGACCCTTATGTATTCTATCATATCACTTACAAATAGCAATACTTAGACTTCTTCCTTTCCAATTTGCATCACCTTGATCTCCTTTAGTTATCTTATTGCTCTAGCTACAACTCCCAGTACTATATTGAATAGATATGGAGAGAATGGGCAGCCTTATCTTGTTCTTCATTTTTGAGGAATTGCTTTGAGTTTCTCTGGTGCTCTTTTGAGACTGCTAATAGTAAGAGCAGGGCTTGTCTCTAAATCTTTAACTTGCTTTTGAGGTTCCTTTCCTCCTACCGTCTTGCCCCATCCAGTCTTGATGTGAGGAATGCACCTTGTCTTATTATAACTTGATATGCCATGTATGGCTGATGTCCCTGGCAGGTTTGTCCTTTTGTGAAAGGAAGAGAGGAAGAGAAGATCTAGGGAAAGAAGGGAGGTGTGGGGGAAGGGAAACTGTGGTAGGAAAGTAATATATGAACAAAGAGTAAATTAAAAAGTAAAGAATTAGGTGCCTGTATTGGTTACTGTTTATATTGCTGTGAGACAATACCATGATCAAGGCAACTTAATGAAGAAAGAGTTTTCACAGGCTTTTAAGGCCAAAGAAGTAAGGGGTCATCATGGAAAGGAGACATGAAAAAGGGGGCAGACATTGTATCCAGAGCAGAAAGCCAAGAGTACACATCTTCAAATACAAGCAGAATGCAGAGAAGTTAACTAAAAGTAGCAGAAGATCTTTATTCTCAAACCTGCTACTAGTAGTGTTCCTTCTCTGGCAAGACCACTCCACCTAAAACTTTACAAATGGCACTACCAACTGAATACCTACCAGCCAGGTTAGGAATTCAAACGTATAAGATTATGGGGAGACATTTTTCTATTCAAACCAGTACTGTAGACTTATGACACACTTTTGTGTATAATACACATCTTGACATGCCAACTTTTATTGTCAAATATAATTTCAGAAATAATTTACTATAACAACTGGGATGGGGCAGGGAGACCCGGAAAAGTACTGAATTAAAGTTAACACCTATTCTTGTATGTGCTATTAATACTTAAATAAACAAATCTTTAAGTTAAGCAAAGTTAGAACTAACAAGAATTTAAGAATCCATTGTTGAAATCTACATATTCAAAGCCAGATTCACATCTAGGTTGTTTTGTTAGCATCTGTGCAGCCTCATATGAATCATGTGATCTGAGTTCTGCTTCATCTGTGAGACAGGAGTGACAAACATCATTCAAGCTAAGAGGAATGCGCTGACATAGGTAAAGTCTTCCAAAGATGTTATTAGAAGGCTTTGACTTTCAACACCCATACTCATTTATCTCGTTGTCTCTGAAGGTGCTGCTTTGTTCATGGGGTATGCAATATCACAGTGACACATCTGGGCTTGTGTTTCTATTGATTTACTTGAGGATTTGTTCAGCTTCCTAAATGTTTATCTGTTATGAAAAATTCTCATTCATTATCTCATTATTTCTTTATTCCCCCTTCCCAACCCGTTTGCCCCACTGAACTCTCCATTATTTCTTCCAGAATTCTGATTAAGAAAAAAAAAATCCTTCATTTGATCATTGATACCTTTTAACCTCTTACATTTTATTATTTCTCTGTCTAAACTGCATTGTGAATAGTTTTTTTTGGGACTTTGCATGTCATCCGTTTGACAAATTTTTTTTCTATAGATATTTTAGTTTCATTTATATATTTCCATTATCTCTGTTTATTTTGAAAATCTGCATCTATCTATAATCTTTATATGCTTGAGATTACTCTTCTCTGTAGATATTCAAATATTTTCTTTTCTAATTAAAACTTATTTCAACATCTAAAGCCCTAGCAAGGTGTTGTATCAAAAGTCTATAATCCCAGAATTTGGGAGACTGAGACAAGGAATCAAGAGTTCAAGATCATCCGTGGCAACCACGACTTTGTTATAAACTAAGTAACCATCTAACCAAAGAAAACAGTCTTTAATTTAAACGCGGTTCTTTCCATATTAGATAATATTTTTTGAGAAGATTTTTCTTAAAAAACTCAACATGATAACTTTTTCAAGTGTAGAATAAGAATTTATTTTTCTACAGAGAAATATTTTTTTACAGAGAAGAGGTTTTGCCTTGTTTTGTTTTGCTTTGGTTTTGTTGTTGTTGTTTTGGGTTTTTTTTTTGTTTTGTTTTATTTTGTTGTTGTTGTTATACCTGAGCCCTACTATGATATTATCTGTGTGGTTTGAATATGCTTTGTCCATGGAAAGTGGCACTATAAATAAATAAATAAATAAATAAATAAATAAATAAAATAAATAAAATAAATAAATAAATAACAGCATAACTGTTTTTTAAAGTCATCAAATCTCTGGAGGGTGAGGTGCATTCTCTCCAGAGATTATGTCTGATTACTTCAAGATTTAGAAACAATAATTTTTTATCCTGTTGGTTCTAACTTGTAATATTTTGATTCCTTACAATTTTTTTATACTACGAAAACTTTCACATACAGTCATACTCTAAAGTCCTGGAAGATTCTTCAGAGAACACAGATGCTTTACTCAATAAAGAACATGTGACACCTAGTTATTTAGATCTTTTTATGGCAGTTCTTAAATTAAAATAATTTGAAGTTGTTATATTCCATTGTTTGGATACTAGGAAGGAATCTTGAACAGTTTCCACTCAATATGATAAAGGTTTATCTGCAATGTTATTGACAGGCTTACTAAACACTCCTTGAATAAGTATGTCACTGGATGTCAGTTCAATTCCTCTGTCACCTTCTCCTCTTCCATTTACACTCATCTTTTTATTTGATTTTTTAAAAACTTGTCTGAATCTTTCAAGTATATTTACTAAAATATCATTCTCTATGTGATTTGAATAAAATGTAGCTTAAATTATATCATACAATCATATCATACAAAGAAAAATCTGTTTCTCTTCTTTATCCTTAGAAATGAAGTCACAGACTAACATCTACCCTAAAATTCAAACTAAATAAGTTTAAATGTATAAGTCATGCTTAAAAATAAGACACTAGAAAGCTTGGGTTAGCAGTGATAAAGTTAAGTTAAACAGAACATCAATGGGCCGAATAAGTACAGTTTCATGGATACATTTCACATTTTTAATTTGTGGGCTAACATCCAAATGGTTGTTTTCCCTGGACAACATCTTTTTGAGTGGGTCTTGGTAAAAGGTAAGATGTTTCCTCTCACCTCTCCCCAAGAAAGCTTATGGGGAATGTCTAGTCTCCATTTACTTGAACTCTAGGGGGGAAAGTGACCCTAACTCTCTAGCTGAGAACATGGATTCATTTTACATGAATGATAATAAAACTGTGGATAACTAGTAAACCCCAGTTCAAATGCTATATGTTCAAAACCAGATCACAGGAGATTGGTATAGTATTGAACACTCAAATCCAACAATGATCAGAGCCTGAACACAACAAATGTATGTAGTATTAAACAGCAACATCCCAGAATATTCAGCAGCAGTTTCCAGTGATTCACTGAGTACATGAGATTGCCATTTGGTCAATAGTTTTCCAAGCTTCCTAAGTTCTGTATATCACTGAACTCAGCTATTTAGGTTTCTGTTTGATATCCTACCAAAAAAAAAAAAAAAAAAGGCATTCATCTTTAAATTATCCAGCATTGCTTCTATTACATAGGCATTAGTGAAGCAGAGATCGATTAACAAAATTTCTACTGAAGGACATAAAATAACTCAGTATTAACTATCATGAATATACTTAATTTAATAAGATGTATGTAACCTAAATTACATTAACATTCTTCAGTAATCCGTTTCTTCTGATTTAAAAGCAATATATGACTACTTAAGAAGATGTTTTTCACATATTTTTAAAAGATTCTTATTTATGGATCTTGACAAATTAAAATTGAGTTAGGAGACACATAACCACTCATTAAAATAACTTCCCCAGTGACGTGGCTTATTAACAATTGAAGGTATAGAGTCAATAGAAGCAATTAAGATGTGTTAAGTTCTATTTCTTTCCATTTATTGCAAAATCTCATTTTACACAAATCTTTATGTGCAGTTCAAGCTTCAAGGATTTAAAGGTTAGCTGATTGAAAGCGGTCAATAAAGGCCTAAAATACTATCATACTCCACCTTCTAAGTCAGAGACACCTGAGCAATGATATGATGTTCCTTTCAGACGGAAAGCAAGATGTTCAGTATAAATAACATGGATGAAGCATCAGTCGTGCCAACAACTAGAGTGCTGGATGATGCTACATGGAAGATGTTTATCAGTCAGTAGGACTATTGAAAACCCAGAACAGAACCCAGTGTTTGGTTAATATATTGAGAATCTGTAGGGAGGATTATTCCTTGTAGAATATGAGTAGATTAAGTGAAACTAGAAAGAAAAGTTCAAAAATATATCCTTGGGGATATATATTTTAGCTTTCTTCAGCACTTATGCAAGGATGGGCTGGGATATTACTAGACAGAAGATATGGAATATTTAGATGAACTGGATTCTCACTTATATTGAGGATCTGGGTTTCATTGAGTGTGGCCAGCTTGGAACACTAATTACACTGGCCTCTGGAGAACTATCACAGAGGCTTGGTGACCAACACTATCATCTCCCATGCAGATCTCCATTTGCCTCTTTAATCTTTGAAAATCTTTGTCTTCAAGCCAATTATTGTAATAGAGGGCCCTCTGGTCCCTGTCCTGTATATCTTTCTATTGATGCCTCTGTGTGGAGGAAAAGAAGGTAGGGGAAGAGTCAAGAACCTTTTAAAAAAACTACCATTTCCCTTTCATTTTCTTGTTCTTTGAGGTACACTAGATGAAAACATAAAATTAGTATACCTGAAAGGATTAAGTAAGTTTAACTGAAACTCGATCATTCTAGGAGAGGTACCATATATCTTTTAAGCATGCAGTTAATGGCTAGTGTTGTAAAGGGTGTATTGGGTAGGACTCCAGCCATTGCAATTAATCTGCATCTAACTCTCTTACCATCTCAGAGTGATAAGGCTGACAGCTTACAGGAGTTTTATCTACATAAATTCCTAAAACAACAGAAATTAATGCAGAAGGCATTATCAGAAATCATAGGGTGGATAGTAAACAGCTCTGATCATTGCAAATGAGGTTTCAAAGAGTCCTGGGAGCACTTTAAGTTCTTTTGAAGTGTTTTCTGCATCAGCAAATCTTTCTTCTAAAAGCCTTTCTATGTATTAGCATGGATCTTGACCAAGGATAGTTTGTCTTTTCCCAAGAAAATCCTTTTCTCACTAGATTATTTTAAGTACCCTAACTTATAGAAATCCCTTACCGTGTTTTATATATTATAATTAAAAATATCAAACTAATTTTAAGAAAAACCTATTTATAAGTTTCAGAATATACATGCAGCATGGGCCAAACCACACTTACTCTAGAATTAATAAGAATGTGAGTATTTCATAAAGAACTCTTCTGAAAACACAAGTTTAGGACTAGCTTAAATTCTAAGCTTTTCTTAACAGACATCCACATAACTTCCAATAATGTTACATGTACATAGAAATTTGTTCATTAATTCAGATGATTTGATTCACATAAAACTCCCGGAACTCTAATTTTTCAGAGATCATTTTTCATTCTGATATATGGTATTGTTTTTTGTTTTTAAGTGTGTGTGTGTGTGTGTGTGTGTGTGTGTGTGTGTGTAGGTATGTGCATACAAGGAGATGTGCCTAGGAAGGTCAGAGGTATTATCTCTGAGAGATAAAGTTACAAGACATTGTGAGCTGCCAAACATGTCTGCTAGGAGCTCAGTCCAGATGTTTTGCAAGAGCAGTGCATGCTTTTAACTGCAGAGCCTTCTCTCCAGCACTCTAGTTTTGATTTTGAGACAGTCTTACTACATAGCTCAGGCTGGCTTCGTGAGAGTTCTGCTTCTATTTATTGAAGGCTGGAATTATAAGCATGTGCCACCATGCTTGACAATTATAAAATATAAATAAAAATGTGACAAATCAACCATTATTCAATTATTTTATTAAGCAGTGCTAAACTTTAACTAATATCTCAATGGTTTCAAATATTTTGCCCTTCTTTTGCAAACAATGTTATGAATAAGTTGTAACTCTAAAAAAATTAATGTTCTAATGTATAATGAAATATCCATAATTTGTGCCTTCTTTAATGTTGGTATGAGATATTATAAAAATTTAACATGGATTAACATTTTTAAATTTTATAATATTACAAATATTATGGTCACCTAAATCTCATAAAAATATGTTTAAGAGCAAAGACTAAAAATTCTTGACCTATAGACTTTAATAAGTTGAGGGAATTAGGGAGTAAATTCTGTCATTAAAATTTTTACTTTTGAATTGTTTCTTTAATTTTTTGAAATTATAATTACATTATTTCCCCTTGCCTTCATCCTTCCAAATTCTCTGATATAGTCCTCCTTGTTCTCTATCAAACCTATGGCCTCCTTTTTCATTAATTATCCTTACCTGCACATGTATAGGTGTAGATGCATACATATTCTTATATGTAAGTTACTCTGTCTGCGTTTCATTTGTATGTATGATCTTGTTTTCCAGATTCAAAGCAATTGGAGAACCTTTGCTATGTTCTAGCCAATAATATCTCTAACTTATTGTTGAACAGATTGTTGAAAATGCCTAATAATTTAATGATCTTTTATATTTGAGATTATTTTTCTGATATAGACTTCCAAGAGAACTACTAAATCAAAGGACTAGAATATCTCTTTTTCATGTTTGGAATTTTAAATTATTTAACGTAAAGAAAAGTAAAACATATAGATTTAAGGTACTATGCTTCCTAAAAGTGTTTTCTTTTATGACTTTTCCTGTTTTTCTTTACTTCTTAATCATAAGCAATTTAAAACACAATATGACAGATTGTGCAGGACATTCCTAAGCATAGAAATAAATAGTTCATTATAGCGTATATCAATCAATCCATCATTGCAGGTATGATTACACAATTGGGCATGGAACTTTATAGAAAAGGAACATTGCCAATGTATAAATTACATTATACAAGCCATGAATAGAAGTGAGCTTGGAACTTCTTGACTCCTGAGACAGCTACAAAGTCTTCTGTGTCAATATTTGTATCAACTTCTGCTGAGTGGGACACTGTTCTCAGTGCTCATTCCCACTTATAGGTTAAGTACATCTCTGAGTCTTGAAGGAGGTTTGTCACTGCTAAAGATTAATGAAATTTATTTTTCTCTTAGAATTCTTCAGTTTCATTCAACAGAAAAAGCAGAAGAGTGCTTTATTGAAAGGGTTTTATTTATTTTTTTTTATGATTAAAAGAAAAGCTGAACAAATAAAAGTGAGAATTAGAAGGAATTAGACTAGCAGGCTTGGGAATTCTAGGCAAGAACTCAAGGATACTGTCTTTTATAATCTGATAATGTAATAAATTTGAACATCTGTGACTTCATTACAGATTCAGATTCTTAGGAAAGAAAATCTGATTGACTTATCTTATAACTGAGCCTGGGAGAAGAAAAAACTGAATTAAACAGTCCCAGGGCTATTACCTGATTTTGGTGGGGGAAAAAAAAAACCTGAACAGGCAAGTGCAACAGATGCCAAGTTCTATTTTTATCTTAATGTGGTAACAGGAGTTCAGAAGTCAATAACTTCTTAAATGTCCAGAAAGCAATCTTCTTGCAGGCAAGTCCATGCTATAAAACATCTTTTAATTCCTAAACGCAGGGCTTGTTGTGAAATCCACCTACCCAGTAGGTAAAATAAGCATAAGACTATACTCTTATCTCCAGGGGAAACTTCATGCAAACCCTTTTGAAAAGAAATTTAACGCTTTCCCGCCTTACTGCACTGGGAAAATGCTTAGAGTTGTTTAAATGGTTTACAATTCTTGTTATTTGATATCTTCTGTTAAAGGAGGATATCCACTTATTTCCCAGGTGTAAATATCTGAATGTCTTAATTTGTTCCATTAAATGACCTACAGACATACTTTCAAAGTTATGTCTTACTCAAGAAAACTACATAACTCATACATCTACTGAGCATACAAATAAGAAAAAAAAGTAGTGAAAAGATTTTATTAAATGCTCACAATAAGCTAGGATTTATAAAATTCAAATTAAAAATTAGAAATATGGAATATAAAATCAGTTACTTGATTATACCAATAGTGCTTGATATGAATAATGTGCTTTATACTTTGAAATGCATTATTTTTCCCTCTTGCATCATAGGACATCAAATGTCATTCTTGTTTACAAGAATAAAATGCTCGAATTGCAGCCTTTTAAACATCATGTAAGCATTGACATGACAAAAACTTAAGGTTTGAACAAATCAAAGTAAATAAAATTAGGAACTTGGACTGTAGACACTACCATTCTCTTCATCATAATCATTGCTATCAATGACCCTTAACTCTGTTTTCCTGTAAGCTTTTTTAAGAAGAACCATGAATTGTGGAGTTCACAACTGCTTGGGCATGAATCAAAATATTCAAAGCCCAAGTGCCTTCCAGTGGGACGCCAATAGAAGCTTTCACCTGAGCTTAAATGACTGTCCCTTCATGGGATGGGAATAGGGGGTGACCTCAAAACCAGTGTTATCCTCCAAAAGACTTCAAGGAAAGTTACTTTTGCAGAAATAGGGCAAAGTTGGAGTGCAGGATGAAGGTTCCTCACTCAGATTCAAGATCACAAGTAAAAGGCCCGTAAGAGGACAGGAGCCTAAAGCTAGCATATACCTACTTTAGACAAAATCCTCACAGAGATTGGCTGAAATGACCATGATGAGTAGTGTCTTAGTTCAAGTTTCCTTTGCTGTAATGAAACCAAGGCATGACCAAGGCAACTCTTATGAAGACAAACATTTAATTAGGACAATCTTATGGTTTCAGACATTTAGTACATTATCATCATGATGGGAAGCATGATAGCATTGAGACTGACATGGTGCTGGAAGAGCCGAGAGTGTTCTACTTCTTAATCCAAAGGCAGCAAGAGGCTCTGTTCTACAGGCAGCCAAGAGGAGACTGGAATTCCACATTATGCATAACAGGAGAATAGGAGACCTCCACCGACACAGTGGCACACACCCTCTAAGGAGGCTACACCATCTCCAGTATAGTCAACCACCTTTTTTAAATTGAATGTTATATTTACATTTCAGATTTTATCCCCTTACCTATGCCCCCCCCACCCAGGAACTCCCTATCCCATCCCCTTCCTCCTCCTTCTATGAAGATGTGTCCCCACCTACCCCCCAACTCCTACCTCCCCACCCTCGAAACCTCTTCTCTGTAAATAAATAAATAAATAAATAAATAAATAAAATAATTAATAATAAAAAATTATTATACTCACAGGGACACTTAGAGGGCATGACAGAAGTTTGGCAAAAACATAGATAATGATAGTAAAATAATACTGAAATATAAAAATCCTCAAATAGAAACTTAGTTGATATTGAACAATACATTAAAAAATGAAGAAAACCAATGAAATGGGAGATAGAATATGGGGAAATATCTAGCAAACTGGGTTGCCAGAAAATATAATATATACAGTATAAAAACAGTATGAGGAGGTATATCATACAGCATACAGACTGAAGGCAAAAAAATGGAGGCCAAAACCATCTTTGAAGTTACAATGAATCAAACTTAAAACAAGACTTAACACAATAGACTCAAAAGGCTTCAAGTAGAATAACAGGGGACAACATCAATGGCAAGAATGTTGGATTCTCTAGGGTGGTAGTGGAGGGCCTGGGGATAGCAGGAAGGCAACTATCATACATGTTGGGTGGTAATATAAAAACATCTTAAATACTAGGGAAAGAAATGAAACCTTGGAAAATCCAACTCAGGGGAAGGAAGTGGGGAAAATCTTGTCTGAATTATGGGTACAAATGACCATATAGAAATAGATGTATCTATGTTCTCTCCACATGAAAATCTGTACAAAGGCGAGTCCTGTGCCTACACCTAACTCTTTAAGAAAAGATGCAGGCTCAATTAGAGATTAGAAAGATTACCCTTCATGTTTTGGCAACAAATTACGTATGGACTCTGTATCCCTACATACTACTCTTTTCATTATGTTCTATCTTAATTGTTAGTATCTGATTTAAATTTCATGAATAGATTTGCTCTGCTCTATTCTCTGTCTGTCTTTTCTGTTCTAACTTCCTCAATAAATGCAGTCTGGCCTGAAATTTGTGGTCTCATCCTTCATTCTTCTGAGTTCTGGGATTGTTTTAAGTTACTGTCACTTCTCTAACTTTTTCTTTTTCATTATATTTAGTTGGAAAGTTTCGTTCTTTCCTTTTATCTTTGTTGCAGCCCCTTCTATTTGCTTCCTGTTTCTATAAAAGAGGAATTTAATAACAAGATAGAAATATTGAAAATATTTATAAAACAAAATGATAAAGGAGATGGAGGGTTCCATCTTCTCCACTCTTATTCTATATAATACTTGAAGTCTTAGCTAATTACAGTAAGACAAGAGAAAAAATAAATGGGAGATATTTGAGAAAAGAAGTAAGAAATATTTCTATTTGTAGAAAATAAAATTCTGTTCATAAAATAGACCATAGTAAAATCTCAAAATTCTTAGAATTGATTAAAACATTTTTGCAAGAGTAGAAGAATACAAAATCAAATATAAAATGCCCATATCCTTATATATTAATAGGAAACATACTGATAATGAAATCAGGAAAACATTCAATCCACTATAGCCTAAGAATACTATCCAGTAATAAACCTAATCAAGGAAGTTAAAGATTTTTTTATAAGGAAAGATTTGAAATTTTAAAGAAGGAATTTAAAGACACTGGACAACTAAAAGAGCTCTTATGATTATGGACCAGTAGAACTAACATAGTGAAGACAGCCATGTTGCTAAAGTAATCTGCAGAGCCAACAATGTTCCCATCAAAATTCCAATTATACTCTTTATAGAAATAAAGATAAGAAAAAAGTTATGGAAGAACAAAACATCTCAAATAGGCAAAGAAATTCTGAGCAAGAAGATAATGCTAGGGTTATTACAGTGCTTGAGTTCATGATACCCAATCTATGCCATTTGCTAGAAAAGTGGGTACTACTGCAAATCATCACATTAAGAAATGAGCAGGACTCAAAATTACAAACATTGCACTATTGCATGTTGCCTTTTGTTTTTATTTAGATCCTTGATTTTTAGTAAATACATAAAACCACATGAATAGATACATAGAGAGACAGACAGACAAGTACTGACATAGGACACTGAAGCAGAAAGAATATGGGAAGAGAGGAGAATATAGTGGGTTAGGTAGGGTAGGAGGGAAAAATGAAAGGAAGTGGGTAGAAAATTGTCAAAACATGTGATATCATTGGAATCATTTCTTTTGATGAAATTTGGTACTATGTGTAATAAATGTATAACAATTAAATTCATCCAGAAGAAAAA
Organism: Arvicanthis niloticus; assembly: GCF_011762505.2. NCBI lineage: Eukaryota > Metazoa > Chordata > Mammalia > Rodentia > Muridae > Arvicanthis > Arvicanthis niloticus. The sequence goes on from NC_047660.1 coordinate 24,058,338, forward strand.
GACTGTATCAGCACAAATTGAAAACAAGAGATATCCATATCCTTACAAACTCCCAGTAAGCTTATCAAAACCAAATTTTCATCAACGCAAAGTGGAGAAACTTTTTAAAAACAAATATAGAATTAAAAAAACCCATTATCTTGGGATGAAAATGTTACTCTGTGTCGAGAATACATGCATGATTCCCTGGAATCAGAAAAATCAATGGTATCATATTTTTAAAGTGATGAAACAAATTTCCATCACATAGTAACTAGTTTACAGTGCTGGGATTGATCTCATGGGCTAGCACATTTCAGATATGCACTCTGATAAGCCCTGAATATATAGCTATTGCCACTTCCAAAGTTGCCTATCCTTGGATGTTTCTGCCAGTTGTTGAATATTTCCTTGACTAGAGTTTAGATTCAAATATAGCTTAAATTTAATACTGTAGTTCTTATTGCCACCTGAAACTCCATGATAACCTATATACTTTCTGCATTTTTATAATTATCCTTGTGGTCAGATCTTATACAAGAACTAATATCAAGTTCTACACATACAAGGATTTTTCTAGCTTGCATTTCCGAACTGTCCAATCTTCCTCCTACAAACTAGAACCACTTGTTCAGGTCACCATATCAATGGTCTTACTCTCAGTACTAGTGTTTTCTACTTGTCAGATATATATTTGTCAACAGTTTAATGAGCAAAATCTTTTATGTTGCTTCATGGTTTCATAGGTTACTTCTGTGGCCATCAATCTCCACTCCTTTTAATCTGAGGCAAAGCAGAACATTATGGTATAGAGGATGTTTTAGAATAGCTCACTCCATGGCAACCAGGAAGCAGAGATAGTAAGAAAGAAATAGTCTGAGAACAGAGGTCTCTGGCCACACGCAGGAATGAATGGTGTCAACCACTATATGAACAAGGTAGGAAGTAGATCCTTCCACAGCAAAATTGCCCATTCCCCTTTATTTTATTTTATTTTTTTTAACATTGCTGTAAATCAACCCAGGGTTCTGCCCATACTAGGTTGCTGCTGTATCATCTAGCTACATCCTCAGCCTTTCCCACTTTCTCTTGAAACCACATTGATCAGACTTCCCCAAACTTGCCTAATGTTTTCCACATTACTAATTAAAATGTCCAGGAGTTCATTTCTTGGACCTTTCCTCTTTCACTTATGCTAAGTCCCCAAGTGGTCTCCAGACTTTAGAGACAACATCTACAGACTGACATATCCCAAATTATTTATAATTTGGTCTTCTTACCACAAATATATTGTTCTCTAATATATTCCAGTACCTACTGAGCATATTTTACTAGCACATCTAATATGCAATGAAGTTCAAAATTAAAGCCTTGATCAACTTCAGCACAATCCCACTACATACAGCCTCATTTACCACTAGTCTTCCTCCTTTTACTAAATGGTAGCACCAAGTTTCCAGTTGCACAGGCTAATAAACAGTTGGCTCTGTTTCTTGCATCTCTCTTCTATCCCACCTTTTATCCTTTAATGTTGGTTTTACTTAAAAATAAAACCCAACCTCTTAAAATTTTTTTCCACTTCTATGAGGCTCACCTGGATACAAATAATAAGGTCATAGCATTCCTCTGTTCAAAACTTTCCAATTGCATCATTCTCAGGTCAAATGGCAAAGTCTCAACAAGTTACTTCACTTCTCTGACCTCAATAGCTCTCCTCTAGCCTGATTCTAATTCAGCTATTGTCCCTTTTCTTCCTCAGACACTGCAGGCATAATTTCTTTTTCTTTTACTATTTTATTGGATATTTTATTTATTTACATTTCAGATGCCATTCCCTTTCCCCATTTCCCCTCCCTGGAAAAGCCCTATCCCATCCCCTCTTCTCCTTTTTGCTTTTATACCATTTTAATTGCATGTAAGTATTAAGGTCAGTTCTAGGTTGAGGAACTAGCAATACAATAGATGCAAATAGTTAATGAACAAGAAACACAATAAACACAAATAGTCAAAGAATAAGCAAGGCAATAAACAAAATTCTGTGAACACTCCTATGATCACTGTTTCTAAGGGCTTATCAGGATGACCAAAGTATCTGAGCCCTGTCATAGCCAAAAGTCATTTTCATGTCTAAAGCCTACTTTCTTGTTCTAGCCTAAAATTTAGATTCCTGTCTGAAATTACTTCTTTGTTCTAGCCTAATGTTAGATTCCTGCCCAACGCCCTCTTTCTTGTCCTTGGCCAATATATATTCCTGCCAAGCAGTCTATTTCCTTGTCCTTGGCCCATGTCAAATTCTTGCCAAGGAGCCCCAAAAGCTCTCTGCTTCTTCCCCCTTTTTACTTCATAAACAAGACTGAGTCTGTCTTAGGTCATTGTGCCTTCCTTACCTATCATGGAATATGCATTAGCAAAAGCAATGCACATCTGTCTTAGGTTGGTAAGGCTCTGTGAAGAATCTTACCCATCCTTGGCTTGCCAGCCTTTTAATTTAATAACTCTGTCTGGGAGTCCATGTTCAGTTTCAAGTCATGTACTTTAGCTGCTAACCTGTTGATGCTGTTAAAGACAAACTTTAATATGATGGGCAGGAATAAAAGTATTCCCAGGAAAAAAGGGCTAGTGTGATCAAACTATATATACCATTCTTGAAACTTGACCAAAATAGAAATACTGACCTAAGGCCATGAGTAATTTTATCAGCAGTATTTGCCATATCAGTGCTCAGCAAAACAGCATTCTTAAAATTCATAAGCTCCTTAAAATTCATGCAAAGTTAAAACATCCAGAGAGGTGTTACAATTATGTCAAATATATTGTAAGGGTCTTTAAAAGGTATTTTCTCTTCTCTCACTGGAGAAGACACCTTTTCTAGGAGTATTCTACTAACTGATTTTGTCCAATTGTACCCCCCCACCTCATCATGAAAATTTCCACCATCTCCTATTATTGACAAAGAACTAGGACTTCATTAGTAAATTTATGTGTAGAGTAAGTTAAATCATATACAATCCATGCAACTTTCAATGTTGAATTTACCAGCTAGAAACCAAGCCTTTATGACAGGAGCCTTTTGATAGATACTTCTTATCCAAATGATAACACTGTGATATCTGAATTATACTATATATCATATAGTATAATAAAAGTATATAGTTTAAGAGATGTTTATAGTTTAACAGTTTGTCTATGAGAAAATAACTGTAAATAAGCTTAGATTTTTCATTTCATAAGTTAAATGCTGTAAATTATAATAAATCAGTAGAATAATAGCAAAAAATTTGTAACTTTCATCCAACTTGAGAGTGGATGATGATCAAAACTACGAAACAGGGTTATTTCAAAAGGAAAAAGAAAAAAATTGATAAAAATTTAGGAATCATCAGCTACCTAGTTATTTAGTTATATCAATAATTACATTAAGCATGCATGATCTAAAACCTCAAACTAAAGATAAAAGCAATCCAGGATCAAAAATGAAACCCAACCGTGTGCTGTTTACAAAAATACATTTGAAATAAAAAAGAACAAAAGGAAGGATTCAATCAAAATGCAGAATGGTGCACAGTGCAGAATCTGAATGAAAGCTGAACTATTTAATATCAAAGCTGAGTTTTAAAAATTTGATAATAGTGCCATAATGGTAAAAAAGACATTCAAATCATTAGGACTAAAAGCTTTCTTTTATGAATCCAGGAACATAGCTGTTGAAGTACAGGCAAATCCAAAATCGTGAACAACTTTTAATAAAATTATCTCAGCAACTGATTTAATAAACTAGCAATAAAAATACAATATTTAAACAATTTAGATAATAATGTTTGTCAAGCTAACCTAAAGGGCTACCTAAGGAGAACCTCAGATACTACAGTGCTTTGAGGCATATGGGACATTTTTTTAAAAATATGTTTATAATGTATCAATAATGTGAATCTCTGCAAATATTATTTTTTCCTTCGAGTACAGTTGGTTTACTCTCTATATAATTTATTACTGAGTTAACTAGAATATCTCACATGTTCACAAATTGATAAAAAGTTAAATAAAATGCAATAAAGTCAATAAAAAATATTACCTACCAGTTAGAGATGAAACCAACAACTAAAATAATGGATGGCATAGCTAAAGTCCAATATTCATATTAGAAATGAATTATCCTGCATTGAGTGGGGATTGGATGATCACAGGAGGTGGAGGGAGAGGGGACCTGGGAGGGAGAGAGGAAGAGGAGGAAACAAGGGGGCAGTATCAGGTATTGGAGAGGATGGGAAAGAGGTTCAGAGGGTCAGGAAAACAAATAAAACTATGTAGCAGTAGGGAATGAATAACTGAGGATAGCCACTGGAGGTGACCAGACTCCAGGAAAATGAGAGGCTCCTAGGACACACAGGGGACAACTTTAGCCAAAATGCACAGAAAGATAGATAGATATCACTATCTATCTATAGGGAGATAGAACCTATACAGACCACCTCCAGTAGATAGGCATAGCCCCTGGTTGAGGGATGGGGCCACCCACCCATCCCAACATTTTTAACCCCAAAATATTCCTCTCCAAAGGAAGAATAGGGACAAAAAATGGAGCAGAGACTGAAGGAAGGGCCATCGGGGACTGCCCCACCTTGGGATCCATCTTGTCTGTAGACACCAAACCTAGATATTGTTCCCATTGCCAAAGGGCACTTGCTGACAGGAATTTGGTGTGGCTGTTCCTTGGGAGGTTTGGCCAGCAACCAATGCATATGTGGATGATTGGAGCCAATTATCAGACTGAGCTCTGTGTGAACCAAGGAGGGGAGCTGGCAGAAGGATTGGAGGATCAAAGAGGGACTGCAACTCCATAGGAAGAACAACATCAGCTGGATGGACCACCGAGTGCTCCCAGGAACTAGGCCACCAACCAAAGAGTATACAGGGAGTGATGCATGACTCCAGATACATAGATAGAAGAGGATGGCCTTGTCTGACATCAATGGGAGGGGATGCCCTTGGTCCTGTCGGAGTTTGATGCCCCTGAGTAGGGGGATGCTAGAGTGGTGGGGTGGCAGAGGGTTAATGGGTCAGGGAGCACCTTCATAGAGGCAAAGGGGAGGGAGGAGAGGGCAGGTGTTGGATAGGGAGGTTTGTGGAGGGGTAACTGGGAAGCGAGATATCATTTGAGATGTAAAAAAAATGGAACAATTAATAAAATAGAAAGAAGATAAATAAAATTAAGTATGTAATAAAGATATACATAAATGAACATTTAATATTATTTCAGAGAAACTGAAATTTTCAATGAAATGCTCAAATTCTTCATTATAGGAAGCCAACTTGGCTGGGGATACAGCTTAGTAGTAGATGACATGCTATTGTGTGCGAGGTCTTGAGGCTCATACCACACCAAAAAAAGCACAGTTTCTCCCAATGAGCAAAATTAGAAGCATGAAATCTCTCTATATAAACATTTCTCCACAAGAAATTTTAGGTCTACATGGGTTCATGTTGAATAAAATATTTGATGGTGACTTAATGTCAACCATAGAAAGTATTTATGTAGGAGTTAAGCAGAACAGCAAGGAAGCCATTCCTCCAATTTAAATGTCTCCCTACAGAAACTCAAAACAGAACTGCAGGAAAGCCCCAGAAACTTTGAGAAAAACTGACTAATGGTATAAAGAAGGCCAGACTCAGAATCACTGAGAAAAGAAGAGACTACCAAATCCCAAGAATATAATTTAAACTTTGAAGGTAAATTCTGCTTGAATGTCCAAAATAAAGAGTATGGTCATTAGTGTGTCTCAGTAAATGGAAAACCATATTTGACAAAATTAATTATTCATATTCAAAACCCATGTGAAAGTAAAAGGAAACTTTTTAACCTAATAAAAATTAAGCAATAAAAGTGTTAGTGTTGCTGCACATGGTCATGCACACCTTTAGATTTGGGAGGTAGAGGCAGATGGATATATGTGGGTTTGATATCACCCTGGTCTACAGAGCAAGTTCCAGGACAGCTAGGGCTGTTGCATAGAGAAAGCCTGTCTTGAAAACCAAGCAAGCAAGCAAGCAAGCAAGCAAGCAAGCAAGCAAGCAAGCAAGCAAACAAGCCAGCCTTACAGTGTGGCTGAGAGCATACTTGAGGGCAGGGTACCTTTATATCATGTTTGAGGCCCTTGGTTCAGTGCTCAGTGCCCCTCCAGAAAAATCAATCCAAAGAATAAAATCAAAACGTGGAAGTGTTGGTTTAAAATAAGAGCAACTCTAAGCCATTGCACTCAATGATCAAAAACGGAGACATTTCTCTTTGAAATATCTGTAATGAAACAAAAAGGTGTCTGTTATCATCTCTTTTCCATCCAAGAGGCTTTTATTAGGGAAGTTAAGCTAGGAATAGAAATAAAATGTAAATGATGTTGAAAGAAGGACATAAAATTGTCACTATTCATATAAGATGATTATATTTTTTAGGAAATTCAAAAGAATATAGGGAAAAATTATTAGATTAATAAGTGTATTTAGCCTGATAAAGTAATATGATGGCCAATTGAATTTCTATAAATCAACAATAAATGGAATATAAAATTTAAAACAAATATAATTTATAAACTTTCAAATATCTAGGGACAAAATTGCATAAGATTTTTCTGCAGAAAACTATAAATATTATAAGAGAATTTCAACAGAGTAACATCCATGTCCAGACCCGTGCCACCCAATGTGTGCTTCACTGAACATACCCAGGAATATGAGAGAAGTTCAGATTCCTTAACTCTGTTCCAGACTTGCAGACCCAAAAACTACATTCTAACAAGATTCTTTTGTAAGATACAGGTATATTTTAAAGTTGGGCAGTGGTGTCAAAAATTCTACATCACAAGTTCTTAGTTCTCTCTCTATTAAAACCTACAGACTTCTGCAATCTTAACATTCAAACATTTGTGTGTGTGTGTGTGTGTGTGTGTGTGTGTGTGAAAACAGGTATAGCAATATACTCTTTGTGTCCTTAATTTTTCTTGCATAACAGTGTATGGTTCTATTCTTTCGTTTGAATTCTAAGCATCCTTTAAACTTTCATGTCTTAAAAGCTTGGTCCCTAGAGAGTTATGTTACTGGAGGAATTAGGGAGTTTAGGAAGCAGAGCCTAGTGAGAGATCTATATGGATATGCATTCAAAGACAGCAGAGGGACCTTACCTATTTCCTCTTCTTTATGGATTCCTGACCCTGAGGTATGTGAAATTTCTACCATGTTGAATTGAAGCTACTTACTGCTCAGTACCTAAAAGTGGAGTGCTTCCAATCCTGAAATAGAAGCTCCAAATCTTCAACATATGTGTGTGTGTGTGTGTGTGTTTCTGTGTGTGTGTTTCAGAGATGTACCACAAGTGACTATTGGACTCAGGCAGCATGTTAAAGTTAGCTTGCATTAAGACCTCAAGATGAGGTATTGAAGTTTCAGACATCAGTCACACAGTTTGGAGAGAGGAGGGATGTAGAATGAGGTAGTAGCACAGGGAAGGTGAAACCAGAAGGAAAAATTGAAAATTCACAGGGGACTGAATTATCTGTCATGTCAATGTAAATAAAATGTGAACACTTTGGGAGAAACTGGAACCCCTTTTCCTGGTACTAAGCCTGCTGGTGTCTAGGGAAGGACCCAATGTAACAATGGATTCTTCAGTTTTTGTCCAACACCAATGTGAGACAGAACAAGAAGTGAACCTAAAGATCCTATTTGGGCCTTAGAAGCATGGAATTAGTGTGAAACCTGCTTCAATTCCCTTGTTCATATCACAAATGTCTATTATGGCTCAACCTAACATGAAACAGAAGTAAATAATATCACAGAAAAAAGGCTAGCTTAGCCAAGTTTGAAAAGACATCATGAGGTATTGAATTTGTTGTAAATGTATGTAAAGTCATATGAAATAGAATTGGGAACCTAGAAACAGACAGACACACACACAGGCATGCACGCATGCATGCACGCACGGCATGCAGAGCATGCATGGACGCATGCACGCACACACATATATTTGGGTATTTGGCTGACTATAAACTTGGCAAAAGAAATGTATAAATTTAAGTTTTCTGCATTTGGTTTCTCTTTCCTTCACTGTATTCTTTCATCTTGTCACTGGTAACGACAAGAGGAAATTACTCATAATACTCATAATAGACTGAAGCTTGTGTTGGCCTTCTCTAATCCTCACAAACATCAAACATGAAGAAAAGAAGTAGGTATTTATATTACGCACACTTTTGGTAGTGTCAGTCCACATCAGGTTGTGTGACTTTGTTTTCGGGATTTGATGAAGCAACATGTCCTGGTATAAAGCACAGGGTAAAGAAATCGACGCACTTTGTGTTGTCAGACAAGCAGAGAGTAGGGGTTATGTGTGGGAAAGGACCCAAGCTGGGGCCTCCCTTTGACGACATATGGGCATTCTCCCAGTGACCTAGTTCTTCTGATAGGTTGTAGTTCCTAAAGTTTCCACCAACTTCCAGTAGTGCAGAGACTAGGAAACAAGCCTGAACCATATGGGCTGTGGTGGATATCTCAGAAAGCACAGAAGAGCAGGAAGATGGGAAATGGCAAATGTTTAGCTAGAGGTACACCCCACTGCAGGACTAGCTCAAGGACTGCAAGAGAGCAGCTAGGAATTCACACTTTGTAATGTGTGGGGGAAAGTAGACAAGAAAGCTGAGATACAAGGGTTTGTAAACTAATACATTTAGCCAACAGTTCATAAGTTTGAAAATGCATTAGTAGAATGAAACATACTTGTACCACTTATTTTCAAGATATTTTAACAACATATAGACCATGTTTTGTTTATACAATTAAGAATTAAGAAATATACAGGCAAACAGAAACTTAGAGAACATGTTAGTACTTTGATGAGCATTCTGGCATTATGAAAATCAAAAGAAAAATGAAATCTCCAGCAAAACACTAAAAATTCTGAATTTAAAGACATGTTTTCTTCTTTACTAATCAGGAAAAGGTACATCAGAATAGTCTTTGAACCAAACAGAACAAAATACCAAAGAAGTTATTTATATTTGGGGATTCAAATCATTTTGTCAACATTCGTTTCTACTTGGGTGACCTAGTCTTTGACCCCGGAATTCATGCTATGAAGCTGATAAATTCCTGTAAGTCCAGCTCCAGGGCATTGACATCCCCTACCCCCCACCTCTGAGAGCACTAGCACTTATGTATACATTCCTGCCCATATACACACATACACACAATTGAAAAACAAAATAAATCTTAAAAAATTATATCTGATGCCACTGCCATATAACCAGTGCTATAATTTAATTTGTCTGAGATACAGCATGCGAGCTGGGAAAGAATCCTGGGTGACTGGATGTTGAGAATAGCTTCTAACACCACACACCTACAACCTCAACAAAGCTTGACTCTAGCCCAGTTTCAGCCCCTTCTCCAGATTCACCAAGAACTCTCACAACTTCATGTTTCCTATGGACTCAGAAAAATCCTAATAGCTATCCCCATGACTAAAACTTATCTCCCGTTTACAGGCAATTTATTTAGTGTAAAACTATTCTCTCTTTCATGGAGTAGGTTACAACCTTGGGAGAAAACCTGGCTGCCTCTAACCATTCTTAATATACTCTCAATTTTCTTTGTCTTCTCTTTGAAACAAGATGGCTACCACTTCTGCCCCAGGTGGAACTCACATCAGCCACTTATCCTAAAGGTCTACTTTCAATTTTCCTAATGTGGAGGGAGGTTAGAGCTCAAAATCTTTACTCTTAATGAAAAAGGGTCAAAAAGGCAATAGGTATTATTCTTCTATCATCATCTTCGAAAAGGGGATGATAAATGAATTATTATGTGGCTCTTTAAAGCCTGCATGAATTTACTTGCACTGAAGGTCAAATGACATGTTCCAAAGCTAATGAAGGTCCAGAGAGCCTGGATCCTAAAATCCCTGTTACTCCATCCCCTAAGCACTGCTTATTCTGAGTGCTTCTGCTGTATTTGTGTGGTCCAGCTTGCTTTCCTAGCATTCGTGGGTTCTCACCATCATTATTTTAATCAATGCAGCTTGCAAAGTGCACGGAGGTAAAAGTCTTAGTGCTCAAACTAATATTTTTTTTCTGAACCCACACACTAGCCAGATGTATTCTGTCACAGCATGCTAGGATATGCTGTTTGATGTTGTGCTTCATAGTATTTTTAAATTATTCACATATTGAATTTAAATTTATGCAATAGAATGAAGTAGAGAATATGCACGTTCAGTATGCTTTTTAAAAATTTTTGGCAGCTATTTATCCATCTCACTTTTTTTTTTTATTTAAATGGCAAAACTCCAATTCTGAAGCTTTATGCTAGTACCCAAAGTCCGTGGAGGATGAGTGTTGTTATTTTCATTGTTTGGGAAACAAAAATGTACCTCTGATAATTTTTGTCTTTGATTACTGCTTCTTCAAAGGATTTAAACCAGAGTGAAACCCTTTGAAATCTTCAGAGATGAGGAGACATGAGAGTTATTCGGTATGTGCTGGATAAACAGATGTCTTAGCTTTTCAAACCAAACCTGGAAAATAAAATCACAAGCCTCATCAGCAACCCAGAACAGTCTTTGCAGGTGTATACTGTTTTCTATTTTACTAATATGAAATTGAAAAAATAATGTCATTTTATTCCTTTTTCTTGTGTAAGAATTTAGTTCCAATTAACATTTCAGAAAAATTTTTTTTTTTTTTTTTTTTGTAAATATCTTGGGAAGCAAAATGTACTACATAGGAAGGAAAAAAAAAAAAAAACCTCCTTCTTCTTGTCAGTTTGAGTACAAATAGGCACCATTAGAAACATATATACAAATTGCTTAGGAAGTCGAGGTCCTAATTGAAAAATTCCAAATTAATAAAAGCCAAATTTCATTCATTTACTCAATGGACCAAATCTTGTAATCAAATTTATTCTAAGACACCCATTGACTTCAGTGTGTGTTTCTCATATGGAATAATTATAGAATTAAGCACAATGGTACTGAGGAAAAAATCAAAGCACTAATAGACTCTGCATTGTGGCAACTGATGGCCTATACTGGATAACCCATTCAACGGACGTGGATAGCATAGCTGTTCACAGAGTCACAGCAGTACAGAAATGGGCCTAATGATGCAAAAAAGCAAATAATCTCTATCCATTATGTGTTCAGTCTTTCCAAGATAAAATTCTACTTACTCACTTAGGAGGATGAAGAAAAAAAAAAAGAATCTTACTACCCAATGGCTGGGATGAATCCTTATGCCAAATATGCTTAAGTAGTTTTGAAGTTTAAATTATACCCAAAGACTCTCAGTAATATGGTATCATTCAGTGTAGCAGTGTTTTAAATATCTACTTTATTCAAGCCACCTGTTATGAGTACTGCAAGCAGCTGCACGTTGAATTAATTCTAATTCTCCCTTATTATTTACTTACTTTTTAAAATTTTAGGTGTACAGATATTATTCCATGCACCATTTGCGTGTGCCATATGACAGTGCAGGCTGAAGATAGTGGCAGTCCTCCTGCAAATGAAGTTACAGAGAGTTGTGAGCTAGTAAGAGGTGCTGGGAATTGAGCCTGGGTCCTCCCTCTGGATGAGAAACAAGTCCTCTTAGTTGCTGGCTATTCTCCAGCCACAATTCTAATGTTTTAAATGCTAGGCTGATTAAATAAATCCTTCAAGGAATTGGATTTCTTCAACACTGAACCTCAGGTCTGTAACACAAGTTTCTTTTGACCCTTGAAACTTATGTAAATATAGAAAATTTAAAATCTGAAAATATAAAGGAGATGGATTTTCCCTTGGCAAAACAGGCTGCAGATAACCAAAGTGGTCTTTAAACTTGTATGGAAGAGTTTTAAAATTGAGGGAGATGCTTAAACCAACCTAATATTTCTTTATCATGTTAAATAATGAGGGAAACCACGTCTTAGTCTTACAGGAGTCCAAATGAATTGTTTAGGTCTCACATGCTTAAAGGCTGGATTCTCTCTCCTTTACCAGCACCTGTAAGCTCTCAGATTCTGTTCTCTCTTGTTTTTACATTATTTTCCTCAACATAACTCAATGTCTACTTCAAGCTCCAGCATTTCTCTTCAATAAAAATATTAATTTAATCAAAAATTTAAAACTCCATAGAAAATCCAAAGCTTTCTTTTCTTTTGTGTTATTTGTAAGCCAGGAATTTTCCTGACTATCATTAACCTTCACATCCGCAATGACTCCTTACCAGACCTCAGAACTTCTGTTAACCTTGTAACTCAAGAACTCTGTCAGTGCGATATCATAGGCAAAGTCAGGGAGCTACTGCTCCTTCATCTAGAGCTCTCCCCATTTATAGGCGAGTGTTGACTTAAAATTGCAACCGTGCTTATATTTATCAAAATGGCTTATTTAGAACCAAATAACTGAAAATGGGAGTGTCCGGCTGGCCAGTGTGAATTACTGTGCATTCTGAGTACTATTTAACATCAGTAATTGACTATATTATGATTTTAATGTTTTTTTTCTGCCATAGGTGAGAAGAATTCCTGAGAGAAAGATTTAAAGATCTTTCTTTCCTCATCTACTAAAATGGCATAACTACTGTAAAACTATGGCGTACTTCATACACAACTAACAGAAAAAGACATTTAAATGTGCTTTAATCTGATATCATTTGTATTTTGTTTAACTACTATTCAGAATAATTATTATTACCTTGCTATTATGTCCCAAATAGATATTGTGTAAAGCCCCTGACAAGCATATTTTTTAATATTTTATTAATCTATTCTACTCTCATATAAGAGTCTCTCTTCCTTCCACTCCTCTAAGACCCCAACCCATGTCCCTGTCTTCTAGATCTTGCCCTCCAATTTTTCTTAACACTGTACAGGATACAGAGAGAGACTAGGCACAAACCTTCAAATCAGCGTTGGGCAAGACAACCAACTCAGTGGGAAAAAAAAGGTCCTAAGAGCAGGCAAAAGAGTCAGAGATGTCCTCCACTCTCACTGTTACGAGTCCCACAGAACACCAGGGTAACAACCACAACATATATACAGAGAACTTAGCGCAGAGCCATGGAGGCTCTGCGATTGCCTCTTCAGTTTGTGAGTCCCTAAGAATTTGGCTTAGTTTCTAAGGACTGTTCTCACATCCTCGACCGCCTGCTCAGGCCCTTACAGTTCTTCCCCTCTTCTGCAGGGTTCCCTGAGCTCCAAGGGGACAGACTCAATGGAGATTCCAATTTGTGCTCTCTCTCTCAATCTAATGGGAGAACATAGTTCCTGTTTAGTTTTACATCAACTCGACACAAACTAGAGTTATCTGGGAAGAGGAACCTAAATTGAGAGAATGCACCCATCATATTTTCTGTAGTCAAGTCTAGAGGGTTTCCATGGTTAATGATTGCTCTAGGGAGGCCCTGTCCATTGGTGCCAAGTGGTACCCACCCTGGGCAAGTGATCTTGGATGGTAAAATAGAGCAGGCTGAGCAAACCACACGGAAGAAGTAAGCAGTGTTTCTCCACAGCCTTTGCTTCAGTTCAGGTTACCAGGTTCTTGCCTTCGATTCCCTGAGTAGATTTTTTGTCAGTGTTTTGTGGCAGCAAGATAAAGTAAACTGTGACAGAGACTATACCTATTTCACGTGAAATATGAAATAGTTAAAAAAATTAGTATAACGTAAAGATATCCTTTTGCATTAACTGTAATAGAAGATCTTTTGTTACATTTTTCCGAACACAAATCATTGTATATTTTAAGCTCTATTCTGCCTTATGGTAGAAATATTAACTTAGTCAAATCTAACAACACAGTATATTCTGGTTTTATTTTTTTCTTAGTTTGTATCATGTTGTAATTCTGGACTTCTCTCTCTCTCTCTCTCTCTCTCTCTCTCTCTCTCTCTGCATTTGCACTGAAGTAACAAAGGTTTATGTGATACAGTCATCATCACGTGTGCACAATCTTCATCTGTATAGAAAGCATTTGTCAAAGTGTATTAGTTTTCTATTGTTATGGTAGAAATTACTGTCAACTTGATTCTCTCAAACAACACTTAATTATTATCTCAAAATTTTGTAGATTAAAAGTCAAATTGAGTTCAACTAGATTATCTTTTTGGTGTTTCACAAAGCCCAGATAAATACATCAGTAAAGCTGGGATTACATCTGGATTTCTGGAGCGGAATATATTTCCAAGCTCATTAGGATTGTGGACAGAATCTAGTCCCTTCCATCTGACTGTGAAGAATGAGTGTATTTTGCTATCATCTCTGTCAAAGCTCTGCATGAGCAGCCTTATCCACCTGCATTCAGGGCAGCCGAGATGGATTGCTTGTTTCCAATCTCTCTGATGCACCACTCTATGCTACTAGTTGAAGAAAACTCTTGTTTATAAAGATTCATTATTGATTGGATCATATTATCTTTATTACCTCAGAGTAGATTGAATAGTTGGGGGTAGTGAGATACCAGTTGAAAAAAATGCTTGTCACGTGCAACAGGAAGTCTGGAGTTCAATCTCCATCATCAACATGAAAAGGCAGTCCCTAGTGCTGGGGGGATAGATAGGTCAGCAGTTTAGAACACTTTTTGTGGTTCCTATCAACAACCATCAGGTGGCTTACAACTGCTTGTAACTCCAGCAGGGTTGATCTGATGCTCTCTTTTGAAATTCTAATACATTGTACTTCTGTGCTCATATCTACATACATGTGCATATGCAAAAATAATAGGATAAATATATATGTTTATAAAAATCAGGTATGGTGGTGGTAATCCAAGTTCTGGAGAGGTGGAAATGGTTATATCCTTAGGGTTTACTGGCATGCCAACCCCAGGCCACAGAAAATACCCTATCTCAAAGACAAGGTTCATAGATTATGACAAACTACATCTGAGATTAACGTGTAACAGCCACATGCATGGGTATACACATATACTCACAGACAGAACACATAAACATCTTCATATGCGTACATACACACATACATGCATGCACACATGAACACACACACAAACTGATTAGTAACTATATTCACATTTGTAAACAATCCTTTATTACGCAAGGTAAAATGATTCTGGCCATAGAATCTTATATTTACACAATCCTAATAATTAGAGTTAGAGATCTTAGGGGGCTATTTAGAAATCCTGTGTTGCATGCTGGCTTTTAAGCTCACAGTCCAGCTTCTGTGGTGTTTTACGGTATATTTAATTGTGCAGTGAAAAATCTTACATTTTCTCCCATGTTTTTTGAGACTTTTTTGAGCTTTGTTCCTAAATTGTATATACAATTCATATACAATTCTTCTCTGTGTATTTTTAGCCACGGTAGTAAAAATGTAGTATCCAAAATTGCAAAAGATTCTTCGATGTCAAGTTATTTATTATTGGCCAATTATATAATTTGAAGTTTCCTTAAGGATTTTTTTTTTTACATCTTTGAAGACCTTGGCTCCTCGAAGTTCTTCCTGTACTTTAAGAGGCATTGATCGTTAGCTTTCCTGCCCTTACAGTGGTAGAGACAATTTCAATCCCAGGGTGTCCCCAGTTTGTCCTCTGGCATGAGCACTGATCAAAGGCCTAGGCTCACTGTACACAGGGAAGCTCAGACTGCATTTTTTCAGAAGTCTATTTGCGTAATTCAAGATAGCCATCTTCTCTCCCATGTGCTGGGAGGTGAATCCAATTCAGGTTCACTGAAGAACAAACTTTAGAGATAATAGAACAAGAATGGATATGAATCTTCGCTCTTTCACTTTCTCTCCACCTGCATCCCCAAATTTCTGAAAAAAAAAATACAATACTAAAACGAATTTTACATCTTTCTCCATTCCATCAAATCTGGTATTTAAAGTATGATCTTTATA
The DNA here is from genome assembly GCF_011762505.2 of Arvicanthis niloticus. Taxonomy (NCBI): domain Eukaryota; kingdom Metazoa; phylum Chordata; class Mammalia; order Rodentia; family Muridae; genus Arvicanthis; species Arvicanthis niloticus. Next base: position 24,074,193 of record NC_047660.1, read on the forward strand.
GACTGAGAGACCTCTAGGAATTTGTTCATCTAAGGCACCTCTGTTATAAATCGAAACATTGACCTTCATGTTTACTTAGGAACTGTGATGGCCACTTTGCAATTAAAGGTATAAACAAAAGTCTAAACCAAACCAAAATAAAACTTTCCTGTCTTTTCTGGACTAATGAGCAATGCCTTATTTAAGTTTCAGGTAGAGCTTGTGTTTGCATGAAGCATAAGGGTGTGACAAATAGGTGAAAACCACACTCTGAGGCAAACAGATATAGCATAATGTACTGTGGATTTTACTGGGACGTTGATGTTTTTTCTTAATCATCCCACAATCCTTTAGGAAATGGTTTGTCTTTACTAATTTTAATACTTTTGTTTGACAATACAGAGGTTGATGACATAACAGAGAAGGAAAGCTGTTTGGAAATAACATCTAGAATCTAAGCAACATACTGGTAAACCATTTATTAACAAAAACAGGAGCAAAAATAACTTTATATGTATAATACATTAATGAGATTAAGATAATAAAATTCTGGAGAGGTTTGGTGAGGTGGTGGGTGAAGGTGGTGGGGATATCACCTTGGAGATGGGGGGAGGAGGAATGGGATGGGTAACTGTGGGAGGGTGGACGAGGAGGCAGGTGACAGCTGGACTATAAAAAATAAAAGTAATAATAAAAAATTCTAATACTACAAGGTTTAATGAGTTTAAGACTATTCTGTTTGTTAAAGGGAAATCATTTAAGAGCGACTGTCACCATTCACACTAATCAACTGGAAGTGTGCCAAAGAGAGTCATTACTCTTCTTCATGGGTGTCTTCATTTGATCTGTGCTGTGACACCTGTGTCAGGCTGCAGAAACTCTGGATTAATACCCGGTGTAAATGATATCCGTTAATGGAAGTCCTCTGTGATCACTGCTTGATTGGTTTGAGAGATACAACAGTATTAGTATGCTCTTATAGATGTGTGTTTCCAGAAATTATCAGATAATAAGAGCTTTGTCTTTATTAGTGCATTGATTCATTGACAGATTCCTAATTTGAATAGATTATTGAAAGATGGTAAGACAATGGAGGACGGGGACTTGTTGGAAGAAGTAGGTGGCTGCAGACATGCCTTTGATGGATATAGCTTGGATATCAACTCTTCCTATTACTGCTCTTTACTTCCTGGCTGTCATGAAGTGAATACTTTTTCTTTATTATATTCTTCCTCCATGATATATTAACCTTGCTACCAGTTTAAAAGTAATGAATTCATGTAAGCTTGGACTGACATTTCTGAAACCGTGATTCAAAACAAACACTTCCTTTAGGTTGCTTCTCAGGCATTTGTTTCAGGGCTGTCAAGTCCCACTAAACACCATCTCACTAGCTTAAGTCATGGATTATTAAGAATTCAAAAGTTAGAACTCCTCGGAATCAACAGGTTTTATCATCATATTAGATGGGGATTGTGGTGGTTTAAATGATAATGACCATCATAAATAAGTGCATAAATTTAAATGCTTGGTTTTTAGATGGTGGACCTGTTTGGGAAGAATTAGGAAATATGGCCTTGTTAGAGGGGGTATGTCACTGTGGGCGTGGGCTTTGAAATTTCAGAATCCTATGCCAGGCCCAGTCTTTTCCCTTCTACCTCTAACTTGCATAGAAGATGTAAGATCTTAGCACACAATCTAGTACCATTTCTGCCTGACTGCCACCAAGCTCACACACACACACACACACACACACACACACACACACACACACACTCCCACCATGGTTGTGGTCTCAACCCTTAACACTGTAAGCACAATGCAATTAAATGTTTCCTTTTATAAGTTGCCTTGGCCATGATGTCAAAATCACAGCAATAATTTTCTAGTTGGTCTTTAAACAGTGTAAGTAATTACAGAGATATCAGAGGGGTATTTTCAGTCAGCCATTCTTTTCATGAATCTGCTTGTTGTTGTTTGTTGTTATTTTGGAAAATCAAAGTGATTAATATGGGATGATCCTTAATGTAATTACTAAAAATAGAAACACAATTGCCCACCAGTCACACTTTCTTATTCTTAAGAGAAAACAAACTAATTTTTTCATCTGCAACCCCAAGAATCCAGGTAGTGTTCATATGCAACAGTCTTATACGGCAGTCCCACCCAAGTGTACATAAGTTATAAGTCATATTATAGATTTAAACCATTAGCACAGATTGGAAGAGAAATGCACAGAAAATAGATGAGTAATAGGTTCACAGAAACACACATGAGACAAGAAGAGGATGCAGGCAAGGCTCCAAGCCTCATTCCAATACTTTATCTTAAACTATCTGTAATTTTGTTACTGTGTTGCTATTTCCAAACTATCGGTTTACAGCTAACACAGCTGCTTAAAACAAGAACAAACTTGTCTTTATGAAAGATCTGTGATGATCTTGTGTAAATAATATTTAGCTCACCCTCCATGAATGTTTTTCTAAGTAAAACGCACATACAGTGCAGTGGTACAACTTGGAGGTTAAAGCTCTGACTTAAGACACACTTGTGTGTTCCTGGAGTCAATAGAGCAACCCAGGGATTAGCAATCAGTGAAATACATGGAGTTCACAGTCTGGCTTTTCTGGATAAGCAGAATATTATTAAGGTGTATTGTGGTTGTTTTAGATACCAATGGTATACGGATAGCATCCAGTGATACTCATATAGCATAATTTGGTTACCCATGTTGTACTGCTGGACATTTGGGTTAGCAGGTTGGATTAGCATTTTCAGGTTGGCAGTATTAATTAAAATTCATAACAATGTTAATTTCCATAGCTTTTAAAGAAATTTTTTAGTTAATTTTTATTAAGTAGTCAAGAATAAAGTTTCTGGGTATATATACATTTTCTTTCTTTGTTACTTGCTTTGTTTGTTTGTTTCTTTCTTTCTATATACTTTCTCTCCATATATATATATATCAGAAATCTATATCTATATTCTTTCTCTCTATATATATACTCTCTCTATATATATATGAGAAAAATTTATAGAGAGACAGAGAGACAGAGAGACAGAGAGAGACAGAGAGAGACAGAGGCAGAGACAGAGAGAGAGAGATACAATTATTTTCCAGAGCAATTCTAATGTTTATATTGTACAACCGTATATGGCAATATGTATGCATCATGCACATTTACTGATACTTATTTACATTAGACTGTTGAATTAGTCATTCACATTGATGTTAAATACTATTCTCTGCAATTTCAAGCTTAGCCTTTTTTGATTTAGAAGAATAGAATATTGTCCCTTCTGATTAGAAAAGCTCATGACATCAACTATATTTCTTCTTGATAATAAGAATTTAAAATAAACTGTCATTATTAGGAAAACCAAACATATGGTACATCAGCCATTTGATGTAAACTTATTTAACATAGTCCAGGAGTACATAATAAAAAAATAAGTACTATGTCTTGTTAAAGGCAAAAAGGGCTGGGAAGATGGCTCATTTGGTAGAATCTGCCTCATAAGCATGAAAAGCTGAATTTGGATATCCAGAATTCATGAAAATCCCAGGGATGGCAGTGCATTTCTGTAGCACCAGCTCTGGAAGTCAAATGGGAGTGTGGTACAGATTCAGACAAATCTATAAAGTAATTTGCCCAGTCAGAGTAGCCCCAGTTATTGACCTTCAACTTTAGTGAGAGAGCATGCCTCAAAATATAAAGTTAGAGAGTGGATGAAAGGCACAGCACTGTGTCAACCATGTCATGGTAAAATGTAAACCTTACACCTCCAAACCTATGAGAATGCATGTGCATGTGCACACATGTGAACACTAACTAACAAGTAAAACACACACACACACACACACACACACACACACACACACACACACACTTAGTTTTACTTTAATTTCATATGCATTTGATATGCCATGGTTGATAAATATCCATAGGATGCTACCCTTTTCTGAAGAGAAACAGAGGAGGAATAGGTGGGGTGGGGAGGAGAGAAGTGGAAGGGAAGGGTCAGGAGGAGAAAAGAGAGGGAAAAACTGTAGTCTGCATTAAATAAATAAATAAATAAATAAATAGATAAATAAATAGATAAATGAAATAAAGGTCGTTGTTAGTCTGAGAATCATAACAAAATTCATTGTATTTAAGCAAAAAAAGAAAAAGAAAAAGAACAACAATAACAACGATGAGCTGATGCCAAGTTTTTTGCATCCTTCCTGATAAGCACTGTATGTTCCATGAGAGCAGCAATGGGAAGATTTCTGAGGTAAAGTCTATGTCCCATCTCTGTGCATCTCATTGCCAGGTTTTGAATCTTTAATTTGGTGTCATTTACTTTGAGCTTCAAGAATCCTTTAACCCTTTTACATTACAGGGGTATTATCAGCAAGTACTTGGTGCTTCAGGTTTTTGAAATGTTCTTATTCCCCCACATTTCTGAAGAATATACCATATTGTTAGCTCAGGATTCTGGCTTGACAGGGTGATTCTTCTCTTTAGTGCTTCACACATGTTCCTCTGGTACTCTCAGTTTTCGTCTATGCTGTTCTTACAGGTTTTTTTCTGTAACTACCATATTGCAGGTTTGTGACCCAGTGATGTGAGGAGGAAGTGCTGATTGATGGTCCTTTTCAGGATTATAAGTATTTACTGAACTGGATTTGTAAATCAGCACTTTTGTAGTTCAAAGTCATCAGCCATTATTTCTTTAAGTATTTATATGATTCGGTTTTATACTTTTCATCTCAGAGTTTAATTATTTTAACATTACTACTCTATTATAGTTAATACAACTATTTTTAAGAAAAGGTAATATACTTTGTTGCTTATCTTCACATTGATCAATTTCTTAGTGCTTCTTGTACTATCTTACTCCTAGGCAGTGAATGTTTTAGCTCAGTCTAAAATTTCTAGATTTTAAAAAGAATAACTCATTTCTCCTGAGATCTAGGATTGATTATCCATTTCAGTTTTTTTTCCTTTTACTTTAATATCTTAAACACACTGGTGACAATTGTTTGTAAGCCAACTTTCTACTACTGTGACAAAATACTTGAGCAACATAACTTAAAAGAAAGTTTTATTTTGGTTCACAGTTTTAGAGATTTTTGATTAATCTTTAAGAAAGTATGTTGATTAATTTTTGATTAATCTTTAAGAAAATATGTTGAGGCCAAGCATTATGGCAGAAACCTGTGACAAAGTGAATTTGTTCACCTAGTGGCAGTCTGGAAGGAAAAGTCAGAAAGAGTTGGGATGAGAGACAGTTTTTAAAGACACACTTCATTCAGTTAGGGCTTTTTCTATCGCCCAATAGTCTATCAAATTAATCAATCCATTGATGAGGAGAGCATCTCTATAATTTAATCACTTCCTCATATCTGCCAGCCAGAAATCAAACCTCTGGACATGACTTTTGGAATGCACTTTATATCCACACCATAATAACTCTTTAAAATAATTGGCTACTGAGTTTAACCTATGCACAATCTCAAATAAGTTTCTAAAATATTGTTTCAATATCAACACCCAGTGTTTCTTGTGTACTCGTGTCTGGTAATTTTTTTATTCACTTGCAATAGTGGATGACAGATAACCAGACACAATCCTGGATATTACTTACTATACAGGGGAATTGTCTGACTATTTCACCAGACAGTTCAGTTACTGTCTGCTCTGTTTGGTTTTACATTGGTTTGGCTTTAAACATTGCTACTGTGAATGAACTTGTGGAAGGTCCAGATTTCTTTTTACAGCTTATATAACATCCAGGGCTCAGCTATTGTTAACCCATGGAACAAATTATAGTCTAGGTTTAAGATTGGTATGTGCTTAAGAGTGGGTCTTCCTCCAGAACATGACTGTACTTCTATGGTAGGGTTTTTGTTCCCCGCCTGATGTAGAGTTGTTAGTAAATCACTTATGTTATGTTTATACTTAGCCAGGGCTGGAGCTACAGAGATGATGGCTTACCAGCATGTCTAAACACTTGCTGTCTACATTAAACTGATTACACAGAAACTTCTAGCCTGTAACTCTCAGGAGAGGTTCCCTGTGTGTGTCCAAACTGTCCAGATTGCAACAGATTCTCTGTGTACTCAACTCTCACATGACATCTGTACCATTCTGATACCTCCCGCTTTAAAATGTTCTTTGCTGCAGGTTCCTCTCTTCTATCCAGGACTCTGATCTGATCTCTACTCCTGGAGCTGAGCAAGGCTACTTCTTGCTGTGAACAGATATCTTGTACAACTGTAAAACCTCCCCTAATCTAGAACAAAGTGAATGGGAATGGAAACCTTCTATTAGGCAGCAAAAACATTAATGTCTATAATCCAGACTCAAAATCTGTCATTTATCATTCTATGTCTCTAGTTACTAGTCCAATAATTGTAACTCAGTCATGGCTGGAATCCCAACTGAAATCTATTCATTACTATATACATAATTGAGTGTCCCTGGGCTCGATCTTCCCAGAATATGAATATATACATTATATATATATATATATATATATATATATATATATATATATATGAAACAGCTTATCTATAAGCAGATTTCTTATTTTAAACCTTTGTTGCAATGTAAGTTTTGACATCAAGATCTATGCCAGCATGAAGATGTCAGTTTTCCAAATACTTCCATTTCAAATTACTTGTCTCAGCATCTTCAAAACACTGTTTGTCAAATGGTAGAGTTATGGAGGCACATTCCTTTAAAATTAAAAAATTCTATTTCTATGAATTAATTCTGAAACTCTTTGCTGACTATACTTATGTTTTGGTGGTCTGTATAGTTTATACCTTTGTCCTAGTTGTTTTTATTTTTTTCTTTGATATTTTGTGTACTGCAAACACACTTGCATTTCACTGTCTTCAATGCTCAGCTGTATATATCTTTTTGTAATTCCTTACTTAAAATGCCATTTATTGCCTACAATATATGGACCAGACACCACTGCCTGCAGAGACTATAATGAGTCACTGAGAACTAATACCTACCTTTAAGGAGCTAGTTCTGTTCAAAAGACTTAGGCATAGAAATTGTAAAAGTTAACTAATAAAACTGTGCACAACATATTTTTGGGGATACGGATGAGAGTGATTAACTCTGCCAGCGGCTTCTGATGAAGTTTCCTGGAAAAGGTCAACTTTAATCTCAGACTCAGTGAGAAAAGGCAATCAACCTGAGGGATTTAATCCTGACTCAGTTCTTAGTGGCAAAGAGATCATTGGTAAATAACATGCACTTTTCACAGTCTCCATTGCTAATTTTCCCACCTTTAACTTTTTCTTTCTAAAGTGAGGAACAATACCGACTTTGCTATTTTGTTGTGAAGATTTGAAATTGAGGCTACATGTGCATAAAACAGCAGCCATCATCATTTCTTATATATCATGACTGAACAGTGTCAGCACATGCAGTTTTTTTTTTTTCTCGTTTCACACTGAGGATTTTTCCCCCTTGCGTTTATATGTTCAATCTTGCAAATTGTTTTAATCCATGCGTGAATTATCAATTCTGGGGAAACGAAGTCATCAGCACAAGCGACATTCAGTGGCAGCCCGTTTCGTTACTTCAGGTGTTCCAGTAGAATTTTTCTCAGTGTCAGGATACCTGTGTATGTTTTTGTTTTCCGTAAGCATTTCTACAGCCACAGTTTTTGAGGTGAAAATTTTCAGCACCCTAAAGGGAACCTTGGAAATCTTGTAAAACTTTACACAGCAATGTACATATTTCAGGCTCCTCTTCATTAAAAGAATAGGAATTTATTGCATTATTTCTGTCGCATGTATTTTTTCAAGTTTCCATAATATCAAATCTAATTACCTGTGTTTTGTCTTTTTCTCATGCTTCACCTTTTTTTTTTCTTCAAAATATCTCTTCAGAGATGGATTATTTTGGTGTGTGGATTGTTTATGTTCTCAATATTGAACAACCAAGTTTATTGATGAACAGTTTATATATAAAGTACCCATTTAAAATTTGTTATTTTTTAAAATTGTGTGTGTGTGTGCGTGTGTGTAGGTACGGGTGCCCTTGGAGGACAGAGGCATCTCCAACCCTTGAACCAAAGTTTCAGGAAGTTGTGGACTGTCTGTAAGGGTGCTGGGAACCAAACCTAGGCCCTTTCCTGTACCAGTACACTCTTCTCCAATCTGCCACCATTTATTGACATAAAATTTTTATTTTAGAAAAATTTAGATTCACAGGAAAGTTAGGAAGCCAGTGCTGGGAGCTCCTGTAGACCCTTTTATTCTATTTTCTAGTCTGCAAATATCTTATACGTGTGTGATACCTTTGTCCGAGCTATGATATTGTGTTTATCTAATAACTGGAACAAAACTCTAATTTGCATGTCACCAACTTTTCTCCACCTGCTTTTGCTGAATTGTCCAACACAGGCTACTATGTCACAGTTAACAGTTATATGCACTTAGCCTCTTCTGGTCTTTGTGTTCTGAAAAACCACTGACCAGTTTTCTTGAGGAACACATTTGAATGTTGGATTACGTATAGATTTTCCAGTGTTTTGATTAGTGGTTCTCAACCTTCACAATGCTGCAACCCTTTAATGTAGTTCCTCATGCAGTGTTGAGCCCCAACCACAAAATTATTTTTGTTGATCCTAACTGTAATTTTGCTGCTGTTATGAACTATAATGTAGTACTTTTGGAGACGGTGGTTTGGCAAAGGGATTGCAATCTCCAGCTTGGTAAGAATTGGGTTAAATAAATCAATCACTGTGCTGTTTGAATGAATTTATTTTTACATATAGAATTCTACTCTCTCACATGGAGAGTTTGACTCCTGGGCCCTTTTCTTTCCGGATTTAAAGGGACTATTCCATTGTTTGCTGGGTCATAATTTTAAACGATGGATGACTCAGGGGTAATCTTGTATAAGTACCTCTCCGTATGATGACTTCCTATTCCTCTATGGTACACGTCTTTTCTGTCTTGATACTTTAAGCTTTCTTTTCTTTCTTTAAGACTAGTTAGGATTTTATCGGTACAGTCTTATTTGCACTCATACTGCTTGGGAGTAAAAATGTGGGGGAGAAAAAGGACTTTAAGATTTTAATCTCCCTTGTCCTGTCTTATTGGTTTCAATTAAACAGACACTGCATGGTAAATATCATGCCACAGGTCACTGAAGAGCTACTCATTCCGTTTTTATTTTCAGGCTTTTCCCATCTGGAAGACTGGGTTTGAGTAATTTCTGTTCTGTTTTCAAGATCACTGATATTTCTACTGAAGTAAATTACATTGGATGTGAATCCTGTACATTCTTTTGGATATTTTACGTCTTAAATTTAGAAATCCCATTTAGAATTTTCATACATCTTTCTCTCCCTACACATGACTCTCCTCTTCCCCTGTATAATTTACTTTATCAGTGGGGGTCTTTTGCTTTTAAATCTCTGATTATAGCACTCAGCGACTTGTAGGTGTTTTGCTGAATTGTTTTTCTCCTGATTTTGCAGCAAATTTTCCACCTTTTCTCTTCCTAAGGTGATTTTTATGAGATGCTGTTTATTGTGAATTTATACTTTCTTCTAATATATATATTTAATATATTATATATATTATATATCATATATGATATATATGATATATAATATATATGTTATATATATTATATATATTATATATATCTCCTATTCCCAGATATATTAAGTTTAGCTTTAACTTTTATTGTTTGATAATGATAATGATGATTATTTACTCTTTTGTGCTTTTGAGACATTGGCTTCTTATGTAGCCCAGCTGGCTGAACTTGCTATGTAGCTTGGTCTTGTCTCTGTCTTATATGAATTCTCATAGCTCATCTTTCTCTGTATGCCATGATTACATTCTTGGCTTGCCATATATGACATTAGCTCTCACCTTTTGAAGGTGACTCTAAGGCCACTATTTTTACTTTAGACTCATTTGCCTCTGCTGCTATGGCCTGATCTATTTTGGATTCCACTGATTATCTTGCTTTTCTTTAAGGATTTGGAACTCAAACTTATCTCCCATATCTATTGGAGCCCTGGACACTTCTGAGTCAGGGTTTGTATGTTTAACTGTTGCTTCTTTAGTTTTTTATATTATAAATGGCAGGCTACTGGGTCTTCATAATCTCTGATTCCTGTCTCCTCAATTTAATTTGAAAACTTCTATTTTAGATCATAGTAGAAATGTTTCCAGATTAGAAACTGAGTAAACCATGGATGGATGTAACTTCTTCATTTTGTATCTCTTATACATTCATCTTTTGTGAGTTGGAGAAAAGGGACTCACTATATACTTCTGGCAGACCTAGAACCCACAATCCTTCCTCAGACTCCTAAGTGCTCAGATACATAGGAAAACTAACTAGCTTTTCACGAAAAAAATTCCTTCTCCTCCTCTTCTACCCTCAGACAGCTGATCATTTTAAATTTTAATAAGACATGTCTTCTGATTCTGGATTTCCTCTCTTTAAAAAGTAAATACTATTTCCACTTAATTTTCAAGACCTAGCCCAAGAATCTCTTCTCTGCTGCCTCAGACTCTGTGACACTCTTCTCCATCCCATAACACAGGCATAAAACAATGTTGTCCTGAGTCTACACACAGCAGTTCTCCTGGAGTCTCCAAGGTTTGATAATTACCCAGGAAGATGAAAATTCCAATGAATCATGAGAATCTGGTTCCTGTATAAAGATTTGAACATCTCTTTCAACAAAGTTATGACAGTAACTTGTATTCTTTCTCTTTGTTAGAAATTATTTAATATAATGAAATACATTTCATGACATCTTATCTAGGTCTTATAAACTCATTCTTATTTGTGTATTATATCTTGTCAGAGAACTTGATTTCCAAACTGAAATACAAGATTACAATATCTGTGAAATAGTTGCATAAGTATGAAACACTTTACAAGTTAATATATAGTTTTCTTGAAGATGTATTTTGTATACTACCTAAAGATATGATTGTTTGTGGAAACCATTTGGTTTTTGTGAAATAATTAACAACACTGAATCTAATTCTCTATAGTATAACTGTGGTCTCAATACCTTTCCATAGCAATTCCAGTGGATAATTTGTTGGTGCTGTTTTATAGGTTTCAGAATTTGGAATTGAGAAGACATCAGAAAAATAAAAACTATTTCACGAGCAACATCATAATGCCTGTTCTTTCGGAGAAGTTGGCTGCAGTTTCCTGTTGGGGGCCGACTTTTAGCAGAAAGCGGCTGTCAGCTTTGCAGCCATCTTGAGCCATATACCTGACATGAGACTTGGATTACAATAGTCTAAAACAGCTGAGCTCACTCTGATTACATCTTGCTTTGGATACCCAGGACTTTCCTTGGGTGTGTGAGATTAAAGGTGTGAGAGATTAAAGGTGTGTGACTTAAGAGTGTGACCTAGAGATCAGATTTAGAGACAAGACCTAATGGCATGATTAAAGGCATGACCTGAAGTCGTGGCTTAGAAGTGAGACATATAAAAGGCAGAGGCAGACGGCAGAGAGATATACTCTTTAGGGAGACTCTTTAGAGAGTACAGCTAGACTTGGGACTTGGACCAGGAAGAGAGACTGAAGAATAAACGGGATTGAATCACACTCTGTCTGGTCTCCATTCTTCGAGTCCATCCTCACTCTCTTTCTGAACCCCGACCCGCGGCGGACCGGAGTGGCAGCTTGGGCCAGGATACAGTGGCCGCCAAACTTGGAGCAGCCCGGGCCTCAACATTTTGCTCGGGCCGCGACAGTTTCCAAAAAAGGAGTAGAAGAAAGACATTCTGTTCATTCATTCCAGTGATACTGACTATATGGTACCTCCACTCTCAAAAACACTGCTCTGTTTTTGTACTCCAAGATGACAGAATGAACTGTTTGAAACTCTTTTCCAAAATGGCCATAAAGTCTAAACTGGAATAATAGCTACAATATTAATCTGACAAAATCAGTAACATTGTTTTATATATCTATATGTATGTATACATATATGTATATGTTTATTGGAGTTTATTGGAGTTCTTTGCAATAACATGAATGACTCAAAGGCTGCTAGATCACTACAAAGCTTGTCTAAGTACTGGTGATAAGCTCACAAAAGCTGCAACTTCAGCGCTTCTTACCCCACATGCAAGCAGCTCTAGCGGAATAATTTCTCTTTCCCTGAAGGGCTTGCTTCTTTTGGGGCAAACCTTGGAGGTGCCATGTGACTATCGCAAGCTGTATGAGCTTTCTGACTCCTGTAACTTTTATGAATGCAAGAAACTTCCCCCCTCCAGAAATGATTGTTTCATTTCAGAGAAATAATTGTAAACAATCTCCTCTTCCATTTGTGAAGACTTTAGATTCCTTCTGTGCCATCTTGTGTTCCCTAAGGGAATACATATTTCCATATATATTCAATTTCATTTATGACTGACCCTTGGGTCACTATGCTGCACCACCAGTTGCTTATTCTTAAACACTTGACAATTTATGATTCACTACAGTGAATACTGTCCACTGGAGAATGTTGTTGAGGGACAGGAAAGTTTCCCTCCATCACTGATGCTGACAGCTATAGTTACCTATAGGCATAATTATAATATCTTTATGCTTTCCTGTCAATTTGTATGTTTTGTTTTTGTTTGGATGCATGTGTATCTGTGCGTGTGTGTGAAAGAGAGAGACCAATCTCCAGCTTCCATGCAGAGAGGAATGCTGCCAAGTAAGTATGCATATAAATTCCCATTTATTGAAAATGTAACTATTATAGCAACATAAAAAATCAATGTTTATACAATTATTTTTGCAGACAGTATCATGCAATATAGCATAGTTTCTCATTAGATTAAATCAAACCGTCCTTAAATACCATTTTACCAGCTGTTACTGGATAAAGGGCGAGCAGAACAGTTTGTAGTAGCAACTATGTAATTCTCTGGCACATGTCTTTGCCAATGCTGCTACAGCTGTGTATATTGTTTATAAAAAAAAAACAAATGCCCTTGGTAGTTTGCCTTGAGTATTATTGAAATATTTTTTTTTCTGTACCAGAAGTTCATGTTTCTTACTGAAGAAAACTAGTGTGTAGGTCTGAAAACGTTAGTCAAATTCAATACATGCTTGCAAGCACTATGAGAAAGAATTATATTACTAAGCAATACTTCTGTCAGAACAGAGTCAAATAGATTTTCAAGGTCCCTGCAGTTGCTTATTATATATTTCCAATACTTTATGCTGGAATTTAATCACATAACTAATAGTCACAATTCTCAATCAGCCCCTAGATGATATTGAAAGAACAAACTGCCCTCGATTTCTTTTATTTTTAACTTTAAAATATTTTTTCCTTGATGCAAACCAAACTTAATCATTTTTTTTTTTTTACTTAAGATAAAAACTGAAAGCTCAGACAGACCCTTTAAGGGCTTGGAAAGGGGGACACACTTACCAGATGAGGAGGCTTCTGGGTCCCATAAGTTTCAGGACTGCATTTAGGTTACATATGTGCATTTTCATTGCTGGAACTATAGTACACCCTGGAACATCTGCCCTCTATTCTAGCTCCGTTTGACCACATCCTGCCAAACAACAAAGTTTTTATAAGTCATAAAGTACTAGAGGAATACCATGTTAACACTCAAAATTACAACAAAAATGAAATTTTAATGTTGGTTTTTATGAAAGCATTATAAAGAACATTTAGATTTCAAGTAACCAATAAATCATCCTAAGTGCAGCATTACATATATTAGCTGATCAGAAAGGATAATTATTTCCTCATTTTACTATCAGCCTCCTCTGATCTTTTTTTTTAATCATCCTCCCTTATCATTTGAGAGTCTTCAGGAGCAGGCACATATATAAACGTATAATAATGATTACATTGTTGAGGAATACAAGGAAGTGTTTGTCTAGAGAAATACAAAATTACATTCATTCTTGTATTAACAGATTGTTAGCATATCAATATCAGTGATCCTAAGTTTTACCATGAATTTTACTACACATCTGGGCTGTGATTAAACCATTGCTACTATTAATTTGAAGATTCTTGAAGCAAACAGAAAATCTGTCCAGTTATTATTTTCCTGGGCAAACCAAAATATTGTTGCTGATTTCATTGTCAACAGATTTTCTAGAGTGTAACAAAGATCATAATTCAGTGACTGGAGAATACGTCTTCCATCTTTTTTGTTTGTTTGCTTGGTGTTTTTGTTTATGTTTTAAGTTTGGACTTACAGATGAGTCTCAACAGAATATCACATTTTAAGCCCAATGTTGCTACATTTCAATATTGCACTTTAAAGTTGGAACTAGCATTTCTCTGAGTTGGGCATGTGAGATTTGTTTTGCCAGAATCACTACTATTCCTTAAAGTTTTGAGTTTGTTGATGTCATGCATGTTTTACTCATTTGCTAGGTCACATAAACTTGCATTTCAAGTCTCTGGGAAGTAAAAAGAGTCTTGAAATACCATTGCAACAGCCACATCAGAAACATAGACTAGAGATTCTGCGTGGTTACTGAGAAAATCATAGCTGAGCACATTTATAATGCACTCATGAAATTTTCCCCCAATTTTCATTAGAGGTCATGTCATTGTCATGTTTAAAATATCATTGAAACTTGAATAACTCTCTAAAACTCACTTTAACTTCATCCTATAATATGCTGCCTTTAGCAGGCACCATCCTTCCACAGCTCTAGAATACAAAGTAGGCGATATTTAGGTTTCATAATGCACAGTTGCCTGCTATATATCATCTAGGTCTTTGCTCATTCTGTTTTCTCTACTTGATGCAAGGTCCACTTTTCTGGATCTTGTAACTCAAAATATCATTTCGTCCAGAGGACTCTTCTAGTCTGACAAATCTGGTAAAGAAAGTCTTCCCCCATGGAATTCCACTCAACTTTGGAGGACAATTGTATGCTTTCTCATGTTTGTTCTGCTTTGATTGTCAAATTTAAAATTCTGTTCTTATCATTATTTGCTTATTTCCACTTTCCATCCACAGTTTTCCTGGAACAATGAAAATATTTGATAATTTAATAAAAACAAGAAAGGACAAAGTAGGTTTTACTTGTGTGGATGGATGGTTAGATTTCCCATCTTTCTATAGTAAAAAGCAAGATATAGAAAAAAAAAGTTCTTGATTTTTCTGTGGTCATTTATGCTTTTTTCATCATGGCCTGAATGTTATATCCTTCTCAAAGTAATTAAAAGATAAGTTTTGGACAAACTTGGTCATCACAAAATATAATGACCAATATAATGAACCTAAAATTATGTTGAAGTCATAGTTGACATTATGTTAACTCATATTTTCTTTTGGAGAAACAGAAACATTTTTCACATAAAGCTGCTAAATTTGAATTATATTGTTCTTGTTCTGTCATTGTTTTGTTTGGTTTGGTTTCTTTCTCCATTACTGTAATAAACATGATGGCCACAAGTGACTGCCACTTACTGGGTACTGGCTGCTTCATATCTTGTACAACTTGCTTTTTGATGTAACTCAGGACCACTTGCCCAGGCTGGCCCTGCTCACAAGCTGGGCAATCCTACATCAATCATTAACCAATAATAATAATAATAATAATAATAATAATAATAATAATAATAATAATATAATGTTTCAGAGACATGCTAATGGCCCATCTGACAGAGCCAATCCCTTAACTGTGGTTCTCTATTCCCAAGTGAAAAATCAGACTTTGTTCTTATTTTCTGGAATACTAACAAGTAGAATAGTGTGGATTCTTGTTAGAGTTGACCTTGTCTTAGCCATGTGGCTAATGAAGAGTTTCTCACATTCACCTATTCAACATTTTCTTATTATTATCATTCAGAAGAATAACTGAAACAGTAAAAGGCAAAGAATGGCCTCTTACCACGGAAAAATGCAAATCTTTAAGGGATTTTTGTGTTTCCTCTTTAAGAGCTTCTACCTGTTCATTTGTGTTCTCAAAATCTTTGAGAGTGTTATTTATGTCCTTCTTAAAGTCCTCTATCATCATCATGAGAAGTGATTTTAATTCTGAATCCTGCTTTTCTGGTGTGATGGGGTGTCCGGAGCTTGCTATGGTGGGAGAACTGGGTTCTAATGATGCCAAGTAACTTTAATTTCTGTTGTTTACATTCTTACGCTTGCCTTTTGCCATTTGGTTAACTTTAGTGCTACCTGTACTCACTGTCTCTGACTGGAGCCTGTCTTTCCAGTTATCTTGCTTGTGTCAGAACTCCTCAGGGTCCAGATGTCTTTGTGATCCTGTGATCCTGAGCTCCAGCTGTTCTGAGTGCAGTGTCTCCTCTAGAGTGTCTCGGGATATGGTGTCTCCATGGTAACAGACCAGCTAGGTGTCTGCTGCTCTTAATGCAGTGGCTCCTCTAGGATGTCTCAGGATATGGTCTTTTCACGGGAGCAGACAAGCTAGGTGTCTGCCCCAGCCGCAAAGACCAAACGAGGGGCAGAAGGGAAGTCGCTTCCACTCTTATTCCTAGATGCTTTGCAAATCTGCAGCTTCCAGCAGAAATGAGATCCAGAGAAAATGTGTAAATTTCATTTACCACCATAATTTGTATAGCTGTGTTTAAACTGGGCTCTTGATCCCTTTATGAGAAGAAGCATTTTGGCATTCTGCCAGAATAAGTTGGGCAGCATGCTTTCTTCTCTTTAAAACAATTTAAAGTGAAAATTCAACTAAAATACATTGCTTTTTTTTCCTTTTAAGGAAAAACCCAGATTTATCTTTTTTTTTAAGTGAAAATCCTTCTAAAACTTGGATTGGTGTTATCAAAACATAATGTCTTTACAAAACACATCTCTTCCTGCCCTTTCTTGTTTCTGTGCAACTTTTATGATTGTCAACCTCCTGAGGGCCCCAAGAACTGCCCCAGAGCATGCAGAACTCCTGCCATGAATGGTTTCCTCATCTGACTGCGATCACTGGGTACCAGGAAATCTGCTTCTCATCACTCTGCCCCATCACAACCTTGAGAAGAGCACCTTACTTTCACTACTCATATGCGATGTCATCATTCTTCTGCTTCTTGGTTGGTCAGACAGAGCAACAGAAGGTGATATGTGTGATGATCAGTATACAAAGCAACAGATTGCTTTTATTCCGTGGGACCTGCAGCACATACTGAGGTTTCTGTTTCACATTTGAAGATGCTCTGTAGTCTGATGTAGAAAGGACAGGCCTCTGGATCTTGCTGGGTTGAAGAACAGAAAACATGATGTGAAGGTCTTTAGAACAGCCTCAGAAACAAAGCTCCTTCAGGGAAAGTCCATATTTTCAATCACTCATTCTTAATTCTCCCATGAGATAAGTTATCGAAACATCAACTTCACTTCCCCAAATCAGGGCATAAGCATTTCTTCACCCCAAGCCAACCATAAAGCTAAAAATGCTGGTTCACTAGGAAGTTTTAAGATGCTTGCCACTTTGCCCTATTACCTGTTTTCAATCCCTGGAACCCACATGGTTGAAGAACAACCCACTGACTCATCTGTACGTACACACACACACACACACACACACACACAAAGTGTCAAAAATAAAACCCAGAGAAAACTAACATAATTTCCTCTGCTGTTTTGCATAAATTGTGATGGAGTTCTCTGACATATCTTGTTTCCTTGGAGGTTCTAAGGCTTTCCATTCCAGAAAGCATCTTGACTCACACTCAGAAGAAAGGAAGACTGTACAGAGCCAGCATGAAAGTTCTGGACAGACAGCCTTCTTGAGTTCCTCCACCTCAGCCAATCGCTGTTAGATTTCTTTCAATTATGTATCATCTACGTAGTTGCTCATATTGTGCCCAAACTAATAGTAACAATTTTTATTATAAATCTTTGTGGCTTAAATCTGGACTCACTTCATGATAATGCTCAATGCTTAACCCTCCACCACATACACTGTGTATGTGTGTGTATGTGTGTGTGTGTGTGGTGTGATGTGATTGCATATGCTAGTGCAAGCATAGGCCAAAAGAGAACATCAAATGTCCTGCTCTGTGACTGTCTGCCTTATTCTCTTGATACAGGGTCACTCACTGAACCAAGGGATATTTTGTTTTCTGGTAGGTTGGCTGGCCAAGAAACCTGGGTGACTCTCAGTACTTGGGCTAAAGGTATATGTGAATACATATGACATTTAGCATAGGTGCTGGAGATCAAAACCTAGGTCTTCACAATTGTGTAGTAAGTGCTCTCACCCACTGGACCGCCTCCCGGACCTGATCATATTAATCTGTCTTTTACGTATAGGTGTCAGCATGGGCAGGCAGGAAGGAGACCATCCCTTTTCAATTCAAACGTCAGCCATTCTCTGTTGATTATTAGCAGATGACTGTGGACAGGGTATTTCCCTTTACTGTGTATTAGTTTATGTGTAAATAACTCTAAGCTGCCTGATTTAGTCCTTAAGAGAATAAAGCGAGCTTAATCAAAAAGGGAGACCATAATACAGCCTGATGTCTGCTGGATTAAATACTTCATACCTTAAATACTTACAAAATGTTTCAATATCCAGGTAAACCCCAGGCAATTGCAGTCTAAGCTTAGATACATTATTTTGTGCTATTGATACACATATAAGAGGGCTCTGGCTATGTAAGCAAAAAGGGAACACAATGCCTGCAGTTCAGGCTTAATCAGAACCTTCCTCCTTATCTGGCCAACAGCAAGGACGGGTTTTCATAAGAGCTGGAGCAAGGTCAGGTGACAGGACTGTTCATCTGAAAATCTCAGAATGAGTAGTGTCTTTTTAGGCAGCTTTTTCTTTTCCTTTCCCACACCCCTTAATTACCTTATGTCTTGTCAGCGTGTCCTCCATATTTGACTTCCTCTGGCTCAGACACACTGTGGAGAAGAAATTCTATGGTCTCTGTGGTACCTGTTCATGATAACCTTGGGGGTCACTGTACATTGTTTGAGAAATATTGGCTTAAGCTATATTTTCTCTGCTTGTTGATGAAGTGTGTCAGATGGGAGAAAATCAGAGGCTATCCTGAGGTTGAGACACACTGTGTTTATTGCTTTTCTGATATATACAATGTTCTTTGCTCTGTCAGCAAAGGCGATTAGATTGGTTTTTGATAATTTCTTCTGACTTCATGTTAGTTATTGCCCTGTGATCTTAATGTTTGGAATTGTACCATAGTGCAATTTTTGTAATGTACCCAAGTAATTTTTATAGCTACTGAAGTTTACATGAACTGGTTACAATTTCTAACATTTCAGTTTTTAAAAAGAAACCTTTCTATAAGCATGCTAACAAACTTTGAGTATAATCACCCTTACAACATGTAAGGTCTGAGTCCATCAGATTCTGCAAGATAATTGACATCTGCACTGGTAAGATGAGTACACACACACACACACACACACACACACTCATATACAAACACACACATACACACCATACACACACAGATACACTCATACACACCACACACACACAGATACACACACAAACATAAACACACATACAAACATACACATACACACACAAACATATACACACAGACACCAACAGACACACACATACACACACATACAAACAGATGTATACATACACACATACACACACATATACACACATATGCAGGCACACAAATACACACACCAATACACACACATATATACATACACACTCACACAGAAACACACATTCACACAGACAGACATACACACATAAAAACACACATACAACATATGCACACACAAATATACACATACACATATGCACACACAAATACACACATACACACACATATACACACATACACAGGCACACAAATACACACACCAATACACACACATATACACATACACACTCAACAAACACACATTCACACAGACAGACATACACACATAAAAACACACATACAACATATGCACACACAAATATACACATACACATATGCACACACAAATACACACATACACACACATATACACACATACACAGGCACACAAAAACACACACCAATACACACACATATACACATACACACTCACACACAAACACACATTCACACAGACAGACATACACACATACAAACACACATACAACATATGCACACACAAATATACACATATACATATGCACATACAAATACACACATACATACACACACAAACATACACACACACATAGACATACACACACAGAGACATACACACACAGATACACACAGACACACATATATACACACAAAAACAAGCACACAAGTACACATACATAAACACACACACATACACTTTTAGGAAACAGAATTTGTATCTTATCTTATTGTTTTAATCTTTTTTTTCATTTTATTTTATTTACATTTAAGATGCCATCCCCTTTCCCCATTTCCCCTCCCTAGAAAACCCCTGTCCCATGCCCCCCTTTCCTTTTTGCTTTTATACAATTTTTTTTAAATGTTAATCAAAGGATTTATAAGTTTGGTAATGCTCAATCAGAAGGGTAATCCAATACCCAATCTAGATATAAAGACTATCTTTGACTGGTAGAGACCTGTGAACATCTGCCTCCATGCCCCCTCTCTCTTTCTCTCTCTCATCATCTAGTTTCTCCTCTCCTTCATCTTCTCTCCTTACTCCATCTCTTCCTCTCAGTACTCCTTCCCACTTAGCTCCTCCTACATATCACTCTTCCTGTTAAAGTAAAACTTTTCTCTCAAAATACAGTTAGAGCATACTTATTCCTAATTGTACCAGTGAGGTATAAGATAGTTCTAATACCCAGTCCATCATTTTGTTGACTAACCAGAACCTCTGTCTTCTAACTAAAACACTTACTTTTGATCCTGGCTTTTTTTTTTTTTTTTTTTTTTTTTTGGTTTTATAATGAATGCCAGCTGAAAACTATCTACTCAGATCTTTTCTCTCAAAGTAAATAGCCAGGATTGGCTATGAGACTATTGGTCTTCAACCCCATCAGAAATCCAGAATGACTGAGTTAACTGAAGTTATAGGAAGCACTAAACATAGCTTCTAAAACTTAGCCAATTTATAGAGACCTCTGAACACCTGAGAAGCCCCTATACTACCGAATGTTCGAGCATCAAATCTTCAGCCTTCTGGCCGAGAGTCATCTGACAGACCTTAGTGATGTAGGATTATTAAGGGCTGATTACTCTGTCTGGGCAGATATAATCAGTCGACTATTCTGCATGTGTGTCCTCTTCAGGACAGTAGTTAGTCTGTAGATGGAAAGAGGCAATTCTTGCCTAGTGGCTGTCACCACACAACTGTCATAACTCCAAGGATGCTCAATTTCTTCTTAGAATCCACAACAGGAAGCTGTCAGGAGCAGACAGGTCTCTAATCAGAATGGACATTTATATAAATTTTTGTTGCGTCAATTCTATGGACTTCTGACGTTTTGAAAACCAACTATCCATGTAAGGTCACCTGGACTGTTGTCTGTTCACTCCTCTTGGCTATTTCTAAATAAAATATGGTTAACCTCCTAACAATTAACTCAAAGCCATAAATTTGCTATAGTCCCTTAACTCATAGGTTAACCATCCCAAATCAGTTAAAAAAGTTAAGGAAGGACTGGGTCTAGGCCTTGTATTCCTAAATGTGTTATACAAGCACATTGCCCATGAGAGTATCAATATTCATCTTACTTTTATATTAATAAGGAGCTCGTACCAATGAAAACCTTAAATTTGAAATCAAAGTAAATTTTGTACCATTTAAGAAATTATAACTTCATCTTGATAATAATTATACAGATTTCTACCAATAGGTTATCGCTGTGCAGTAAGTCCTAGCTAATCCCCCCTGTTCCAACAAAACTACTACTTTTCCCTAGAAAGACAGACCATTATTAACCACATTCGTCCCCAAGCCCAGGGAATAGGGGCGCTGACTCTTCTGTAACTTCTTCAGGCTGATTACGGGCGTTGAGATATTAGAAGAGGGGTGGGGGGAAGAGTAAGTTGATAATCCTCTGATGCTGTGTCTTCACCGAATCCAGATGGAATTCCAGGACATCGGAGGTTTGGGCAGGTCTTCTCTGTATACTTGATGAGTAGATACACCAAGGCTGTGTATTCTAAGATACTGCCCAAGTTGGAGTGCCTGGGATCCCCTCTTCCTCTGGGTTCTTGAAGGTTGGGAGCAGAGCTGCCACCCAAGATCTGCTCAGTGCCCTGGCCCAGACCGGAAGCTGTTTTAATCTTTTATCTATTTTTTTTTACACTCCATATTTTATTCTCCTCCTGGTCAGCATTCCCTTTGACAAGGATGGAAGAGTCCCTTGGTCCTAACAACACACATATGGTTAAGGCATTGCCACTTACTTGTATCTTCTTAACCTTCCTTCCTTCCTTCCTTTCTTCCTTCTTTTCCTTCATTCTTTCCTTTTAAAAAATCAGTTTCTCTTGTTTCTACATTACCCAGTGTAAGATGTTTGTGTAGCACTGAAAAGTGAAAAACAGACACTTGAAATTAGCCAGGACTCTCATTTGTAAAAACATAATCTTCCTAAGCTAATTTGAGCAGAAAAGATACAGATGACTAAAAAGAATAGTCAGGGAGGCGAGGCTAAAGATGTGGATCACTTGGTTAGATTCTCAAGCCCAACCTAAGTCTGATGTCAAGTAACCTGCCGTTTGTGCTTAACTCTCGGCTCAAGGACTCTGCTGCTTAAAAAAAATGTGTGTGTGTGTGTGTGTGTGTGTGTGTGTGTGTGTGTATGCACAGACAAGATTTGATCAGATTCTATTCCTAAATATGTTTGTTTCTCTCTTTCTCAACATCTCTCTGCTTGTCATTGCCTCTTTCTCTCCTCCCGCCCTTCCCCCTTTACTCATTTCTTATAAAGTACAAGTAAGGGATAGGCAAAATTATTTACTATGGCTTTCCTTAAATTTTTCTACAATTATATGAACAATTGTTAACTCTCCCCTATTTAAAAATCACCTAGCAGTGCCTCCTTATTTAGCACCAGTCCTTTAAGTAAAACACTCTTGAAAAGAACTAGGTAGCCAGGCGGTGGTGGCACACGCCTTTAATCCCAGCACTTGGGAGGCAGAGGCAGGCAGATTTCTGAGTTCAAGGCCAGCCTGGTCTACAAAGTGAGTACCAGGACAGCCAGGACTACACAGAGAAACCCTGTCTCAAAAAAAACAAAAACAAAAACATACAAACAAAAAAACTAGGTAAAGACAGAGCTGAAGCTACCCTGTTAAGTTCAACAACAGACATTTGTAATACAGCCTCTAAAAGTCCATATATCCTCACATACAATGAAACCAAAATCCTTAGCGTTAAGTTCATATATTCTATAGTATTTCAAATTTTATTCTATTTAATTTCACTATAAAAATATTGATTGTAGTCTAGTAAATCCATTTAACAGCCCACCAGTGAATCGTGATTTACAATTGGAAAAGTCTAAGAGTTATTTCAACAAAAGGTGCAAGGAACAACAGTTTGTTGGCAACAAGTCAGAAATAGAGAAGACAGTGAAAATAGAGTTTGTTCTTTGATTTTTGAGTAGACTATTATATGTGGGCATCATTGGTGTTATGTAGTAGACTACATCAATTCTAACTTTAAGAACTTTATGTATTTTTGAAGGTATACTTGTCCTCCCATGATGTTACCTTGCCAATAGATATAATTGCTCTTTGAAATCTCTTTGCATGTAGCTACAGACAATGTTAATTTTATTCTTTAGGTTAGAAAATAGGAGAACAGGTCTCCTGTCAGTCAGGAGGCAGAGTCAGGAGGATCATGAGTTTAGGCTATCCTAGGGTATTGTGATGGTTTGTATATGCTTGGCTCAGTAAGTGGCACAATTAGCAGGTGTGACCCTGTTGGAGTAGGTGTGTCACTGTGGCTATGGGCTTTAAGACCCTTATTATAGGTGCCCGAAAGTCAGTATTCTGCTAGCAGCCTTCAGATGAAGATACAGAACTCTCATCTCTGCCTGCATCATGCCTGCCTTGAATACTGCCATACTTGATGTTAATGGACTGAACCTCTGAAACTGTAAGCCAGCCCCAATTAAATGTTGTCCCATACAAGACTTGCATTGGTCATGGTGTCTGTTAACAGCAGTAAAACCCTAACTAGGACAAGTATGTGCTGAGATTTTATCTAAAACAAATTCACTCTGTAAAGTGATCTTTATGAAAGAATTTAAAATTGTTGTGAGACTCCTGAGTTGATAATGGATATATCCTTTTCCAATTTAATTTTAGTGTTTAGAATTTGAATTCTCATACCAATTAGCTAATTCAATAATATTTATTTTGATATCTAATGTCAGTTCTTTCTATTCTTTAAGCAATAAGTAGTATGCAACTTACATTAGCCATTCTTTACACTTAGATAACTTGTAGATGATACACCTGTGCACACGTGTATGTGAAAGTGCCTATGCTACTCCTTTGTGCTTTTCTATTTTATTCTCACTATGGTGAATTTAGAATAATGATACTGAGATTTAGCATAAGAATCAGAAATGAGAATAATAGCCGCAGTGAATTTCGTATCAAAATGAAGACAGAGGGATGGTGGTGAAATGATGTGGAGGAACTGGAGAGTCAATCAAGTTGGAAGCAAATCTTGGCAAATAAATGTTTCAATTATACACCAACATTTTCATATTGAATGAAAGTCACAAATTTTCAGGATTTTAGGGAAAAAATATAAACTTGACCTTGGGAACCAAGAATAAATAAGTCTAGGCTGGTACCAAGACCTATTTCTGAAAACATAGATATTGGCGTAGAAATTAACTTTGGGAATGGTGGAGCAATTATACTATCACACGTGTATGGAGGGCAAAGGACAAGCGGTGTGAGTAGCTTCTGTTCTTTTACTGTGTTGTGTGTGTATTGGGTCTTCAGGCTTTGCAGCAAACATTCTTATCTGCCAAGCCATATTTATGGCTCAGTACTTTAATTTTCCTGACTGTGGTAATCATATATATGCATATACAATGCACATAAAATATTTAAAATTAAGACATATATTTATAATATATTTACAAACATGTAACAGTCATGTGTAT